>NC_026005.2:57713241-57740135 GCF_000442705.2 Elaeis guineensis | reverse complement strand
AAATAAGTCTTAACCCAATTAAGATCCTAGTTTAATCAGATTAAATTAGATTTAAATCTAATTTAATTTTTTAATCAAATTAGAAATTAGGTTGACCCAAGTCCTATTTGAACTAGGACTAGTTTTTCCTTGCACTTGGCTTAACCAATAAACCAATTGGACTTGATCCAATCAAGCCCAAACTAAATCTAATTAAAATATATTTAATTAGACTTAGTCTCCATCCATTGGCTTAATCAATTTAAGCCAATTAGCAATCGAATTGCTAATCGATCTTCCAGCAACACTTGCACTAGGTTAAATGTCAATCGTATTGATCGTTTAACCCTAGAATGATTCTTAATCGTTGATCAACAATCAGATCGGATCGTAAACTCTAATGTGTGTGATCTCATAGGTTTAAATCTAAGTTGATAGCATAGGAATAAATTTTTGTACCAATTGAAGTGACCATCTAGCAATGGTACCCGACGGTCGGATAGGTCGAATGTGTAGAACAACATCCTTAAAACCCATACGGATATAGTTTTCATACAATTCATCTCCTTGACCAAAATGCTCATAGGACACCTCAGAGTTCAACTATCAACTTTGATCATGTTGTCCACATTGTATTTCAAAATATCAAATCCATCTGATGGATTACCCTGGCCAAGGTTTTGCTAAATTGAAATATAATGACTCGTTCTTCTCCAACTCTTGGAGTGGTCAATCTTATCTCGATCATACTCTGACTTTGCAAGTACTTGACTATGCCCAGAAGCCTTCTATCACTGAATTAGAAATTCAGTTAGTCCAGTACCAAAGTACAGTGAGTTGCTTGCAAGTCACTGAGGCAATCTCAGGTCTAAGGGACACTTCTACCTATATCTCATCAGAGACATTCTCGATAGTAGAATGCTCTAGAGTTGGTCACCTTTAATGATAATGTACCTTTACATCTCACTTGTATGCCATACCAGTATCTCCATACTCTTTGGTTAAGAGGACAACCAACCTATATGGCCTACAGCGACCTATGCTCGATAGAAGCTGTCGTCTTTATCAACAGCCTATCATTTGATCGTGAACAGTTTTAAGGACTAATCGATAAATCTTCTCTTTATCGAACCTGAATAGTTCTAAGGACTTCATCACAACAGTGGAGTTCATTAAAAGATAAAAACTTATGATGAAAATACCAAAAATATATTTTATTTATTAACAAATCAATTACAATACAAGGTTGCTCAACTGTCAACAGGTTGATGATTGACTTTTGGGATATATTTTCTAACAATCTCATATATTGAGATATATGCAAGAGGATGGAGGGCAATGTAGGCTGCCACATGCATCTTAAATTCAAAGCAGAAGATCTCTTTTGCTTCTCCTCACGCCAAGATGTGTGTGCACCTCTCTTTTGCACACCAAGAGTCTAACCAAGCTTGGACTCTTGGTTAGGATGTCCCATAAGGCAATGTGGCTCTTTCCAAAGCAGCCACACCCTGATCCAACTCCAAATTAGGCTATGGCTTAGTTTATTTTGATCAAAAAATAAGATTCGAACTGAATCTAAATTTGATTCAAGGAGCTAAGGTTTTCACACATGCTAGCATGCTTACCAAAAGTCCTGATTGGATCCAAAACTCTAATCAACCTTATCAAAAGGGTCCTTGGCCAATCTTTTTATGGATATGATCCATTGGGTTTCATATCTTGCCAGTAGTAGGTTCGAATGTAAGTTGATCTAATTTAATTAGACTCCTTCTAATTGATTAAGATCTAAAATGAGCTAACCCAAGTTAAGCAATTAGAACCTTTTCTAACTGATGATCGAATTAAACTCTTTAATTTGATCAAACCTACAAGTTAAGATTGATATCTAGTAATGTATCATAACTATTTAGAAGATATAAAATTTGATAAAAATATCAAATATATCCTTCAGTAGTAAGTTATCATGCAATTTAATCTTTCGATCATCCCTGCATCCCGAATATGTTCATGAATATGGAATAATGTCAAACTCAAACACATATTCATATTTATTCTCAATCAATCAATGATGACTTCAATATCGAAGTATTGAAACTCTTTCTAATCTTCATCCTACTTTTGGTCAAAACTTTTTTTGAGTCATCTAAAGATGAGAGTACACAGGATACGATCTCCTCTTACTAAGAGTGATCGATTTCTTGTTGACTGACTCACAACTTTCATACATATTTTACCATATCTAAAATATCTCATACATATCTTAATGCCATGCCTAGGTATAAACCAAAATATAGGTTTATGTGCATAAGATCCATGATGATCTCAGGTCTAAAGATCACTTGCATAACTCCCACTTAGAGAACCATCATTTGATATACAAGGCTCCATAAGATGTTCTCTATCGATGAGTCAATTCAGTAAACTCATTTCATAATGAGCACCTACATTCTTGTATTGGTATCCCTACACAAGTAGCTAGTGAGATCAGCCACTCTCTCCATCAAGCATACATAGGAAGTGCCAGTCTTTTCGGAACATTGATCTCTGACTCAATGCTCTCATGATCAAAAATATTTAAGATTAGAATTTTAAGATTTTAGGTCTCACAGATATGACCCATTTATGTCCTCTAAAATTATTTCTCTAATTTTTATAGTTTATCATATTTTTAAACATAGTAAGATTCAAATACCTTATTTCATTATCAAATGAAAAAATATCATTACATAAGTTGAAAGTTTACAAAGAAAAGTTTTATCACATCATGTGATTGACTTATAGGATACTCTTCTTTCAATCTCCCACTTGCACTAAAGTCAATCGCCTTTGTATTTCAATCCTATACAATCAAGATAGCAATCTAATAGCTACTGTGGTACAGCTTTAGTGAATGGATCTGCTATATTGTTCTTAGTGTCTAATCGTTCAAGGACAACATCTTGTCGCTCTATAATTTCTCGAATGAAGTGGAAGCATTTGAGGATGTGCTTGGATCTTTGATGAGACCTAAGTTTCTTAGCTTGAATAATGGCCCTAGTGTTATCATAATAGAGTAGCACCGATCCTTCAATCTCAAGAATGACTCCTAATTTCATGATGAACTTCTTCATCCAGACAGCTTCCTTAGAGGCTTCACTAACAGTGATGTACTCTACCTTAATGGTTGAGTCAGCTACTGTCGAATACTTAGAACTTTTTTAACTCACTGCTCTATCATTTAAGATAAATATATATCCTGAAATCGACTTACTATCATCGAGGTCAGATTGAAAACTAGAATCTGTGTATCCCTTTAGTTTCAACTCTGATCTTCTTCCATATAGAAAAATATCTTTAATCCTCTTTAGGTACTTAAGAATATTTTTTTTAGCTTTCCAATGATCTTCTCCTAGATCAGTTTGAGATCTGCTAGCTATGCTTAGAACATAAGCTACATAAGGCCTGGTACATAGCATAGCATATATTATTGATCTCATAGCTAAAGCATAAAGAATTTCATTCATTCTCTTCCTCTCCTTTGGTGTCTTAGGATATATTTTTTTAGAGAGATGTATGCCATGACTTACAGGCAGGTAATCTCTTTTACTTACCTCTATGTTGAACCTCTTCAATATGAGATCTATGTACCGAGACTAAGACAAGCTTAGCATCCTCTTAGATCTATTTTTATAGATCTTTATACCCAATATGCTTCATCCAAGTCTTTCATGAAAAAATTATTCGATAGCCAAGTCTTGACCAATTGTAATATTGAAATATCATTCTCAATGAGTAGTATGTCATCAACATACAGAACCAAGAAGATAATAGCACTCTCACTTATCTTCTTATACACACATGGTTCATCTTCATTTTTGATAAAGTCAAACTCTTTGACTCTTATATTAAATCGGATGTTCTAGCTTCTCGATGTCTGCTTGAATCCATAGATAGATTTTTTAGCTTGCATACTTGATTTGCCCTCCTACTTAAAATAATCCCTTTGACTGAGTCATATAGACCTCTTCCTTAAGATTACCATTGAGGAAAGCGGTCTTGACATCCGTCTATCAGATTTCATAGTCATAGTATGCAGTTATAGCAAGTAAAATCTGGATGAACTTGAGTATAGTCATCGATGAGAAGATTTCATCATAGTCAATTTCTTATGTTTGTCTAAAATCTTTCATCACCAACCCAGCTTTGTAGATTTTCACTTGGCCATCTACTCCAATCTTCTTCTTGAAGATCCACTTGCATCCTATTGGGGTCACACCCTCAGGCGCATCAACCAAGGTCTACACTTGGTTGGTGTACATGGAGTCTATTTTAGATTTCATGGCTTCCAGCCATCTGTCTGAGTCTCTACTTATGACAGCTTTCGAATAGGTCAGTGGATCATCATCATGAATGATGTTGATTGAATTATCATTCTTAATGATAAAATCATATCTCAGAGTTGCTTGACGCACTCATCTGACCTTCAGAGAGGAGGTATATATAGTGGATGTATCTCATCCTTGGGTACTTCTGGTTGAGGATCTTCTTGTGATCCAACCATAGGCATTTCTGGATTGGTTTGCAAGTCTTGAACTTCATCAAATTCATTATTTCTCCCACTACCTCCTTCTTGGATAAATTTATTTTTTAAGAAAGTAGCGTGCCTACTAATAAATACCTTTTATTTAGTAGGATGGTAGAAGTAGTTTTCATTAGTTTCGTTAGGATACACTACAAACCTGCACTTGTCTGACTTAGCACTAAGCTTATATCTAAAGACATTTCTGACATAAACAAGACAGCCCTAAATCTTAAGATGTTTAAGATTAAGCTTTCTTCCCTTATATATCTCATATGGAGTACTAGAAATAGACTTTGAAGGCACTTTGTTTAATATGTATGCGGCAGTCTCTAGGATATATCTCTAAAATGATACTAGAAGATCTATGAAGCATATCATGGACCTCACCATATCCTTCAAAATGCGATTCCTTCTTTGTGCTACACCATTTAGCTGTGATGTATAAGGAGGGATCCATTCAGAGAGAATACCATAATTCTTAAGATGATCAAGAAATTTACTGGATAAATATTTTCCTCCTCGATCAGATCGAAGAACCTTGATATTTTTTTTAATTTATTTTTTGACCATACTTTGATACTCGAACTTATCAAAAGCTTTAGATTTATGTTGTTAGATGTGTGTCCTAGATGCCAGATTGGCTGACACATTCTTGTACAAATCTAAAGGCAAATTTATAATTTTGACTATAAATCAATAAATGAATTATTCTTCTATCACATTGTGTACATTGTGTCTGTGATACATTCTTTGAGTTAGTAGAAATGTCAATTCATATTTTTAAGAGTTGAAATTTAAGGCATGAATTTACATAACTAACTCATAAACAGCTCCTGACCATAAGATCATCACAAGGATGGTGATCGATCCAGAAGGTTGGTGTACGATCGTTTCTTTAGGATAGATGTGTCTTGAGTCTATGGTGTGGAGACACCAGAGCGAGAGTACAAGTATTCATTAAAAATGAGAGTACTGAGCGTGACCACCTCGAGCAGTCATAAGAAAGTCTACCTTCTCATCGATGACTAGCTCGGTGCTGCAGTTGTGTGTCTAGTTCTTTGACCTGAGGTGCATCGACAGTTCACTTTGAGTGTGTTATAGTTTGACTACACCATAACTCGATCTCCTAGTCATTCAGAACCCTGAGGTGTATGTTGGCTGTAGTATATTCATTATAGGAACTAGATCGCACCAAGATGGGATCTATCAACCTCGGTAGATGAGAGGAGTAGTCCTATGATGATCGAAAGATCGAGTCCTTAAGCTCATGGCCATGGCAGAGTGAAATAATGAAAAAAGAGTTTTTCATTGGGGTTTCACATCGGACTCAAATCGATCGATTGATTCATATGACTGATATTGGGTTTGATGAGTTCACCTTAACCCTAATTCAATCGGGACTCATGATAGAGGAACTCAATCACACAGGTAGCTGCACCAAGAGATTCATCTTCAGTTCTGATGGGTTGCCATCACATACTGCTAGATGTCACTGGTAAATTTTGGGTGCAATTAGAATGATATTGATGATCGATCATTCTAATTGTCTGAATCAGAAGAGTTCTGGTCCATCGAAAGGAGTTTTGATGATGTCGATGATGAGATCATGACATGTCTCATTACCATACAGAATTGAACCTAACTAGATCACACAAATAAGGATTAAGGTCTGGATGTCATCAATTAGGCTAACCCAATTGATTTGGATAAGATCCAATTAGGTTCAAGAAAATCGTGCTAGCACACGATTGAGCCTAACTTTCTCCTTGTGTAATCTTTTCTGTCTCTACTGAGCCAAATATGATTTAACTCATCCAGAGAACCTTGGAAAGGTTTCTCTCAGTCTAAATAAAGCTTGTCCAGCTCAGAAAAGATATGTCTTAATTTATGAGATAAATTTAAGATAAGCACCTGCTACTTCCTATCACTTGCCAATTTCATTTTAGGATATTTGTTAAAAGTTGACATATGGGTCTTAAATTGAAGGCCACTTGGCAAGAGCTTATTGGAGGATTTTTGTGGAGCCAAATTACATCAAATTGGGTGCCATAATCAGATTATGGTGCGAGCCCAATTGGATTAAGTGGGCACCCCAAGTGGATAAGGTTGGAGAGTCTTGATAAGATTGGACTCTTTGGCGCCAACCTCTCTTTGTCCTTATCCAGTGTTGGCACCAACTTTGAGATGGAGGCTTGGGTTCTTATCTAATGTGATCAGATGACATCAAGCAACTAATCAAAATTTTTTCAAAATTTATTGGAATTTTTTGATTGGTTGAATGATGTGGCACTGCATAGCATACAGGGTCTATATAAACCCTTTTGCACCTAGGGTTTAAGGATGAAGTTGTTTTATGCACCAAACCCAATAGCTACTGCCCCCTCCTTTCTTCTCTACATCCTCCCTGCTATCCTATCTCCCCTCTTCACATCCAAGGAGTTGGACGTTCATCTGGTGCAAGGAGAAAGCGTGGTGATGCCTGAAATAGGATGGCTGCAAGACATCTTCGACAGGCTACTGCTCCAACTTCAGAAGGAGTTCTGAAGCACATTCAAATCAGATAGAGATCTGATTTTTGGAGCATAGATTCATGAGGAGAAGATGTTCTAGGTCCTACTTGAGTGGATACTGGTAGAGGCTAGGTGCTTACGTGGCTACATCAGAACCTCGGGCTGTGCTGAGATCATCTACAGGGTAATCAGATTACCCTTGAGGTATGTCTATACTTCTCATACTTTTAGATTTAATTTTAGATTTTAAATATTAGATAATAAAATTAGATCTAACAAACATTAGATTTGAAATAGTGTAGGATAAAAATTTTAAATTATTCCACCCCAGATTTGATAAAATCCGGAAGATCCTACAAAAGAAAAAGGTGGTTTTATCCTTCAACTGGTATCAGAGCCAGATTTTTGGCTCTATTTCAGATCTAATTTAGATTTAATTTTTTATATTTATTTATTTAATATTTAAAAAATTTTAAATATCACATCAGATATGATAATATCTAAAATTAAAATATTTAAAATTAAATCTAAGAAGATCTAAAATGCATAAGATGCATGACTAGACTAGGAATAGTTGAATCCATGAACAGTCTTAAGTTTTATATTTTAATAAGATTAAAATATAAATTAAATCTAATTTATTCTCTATTTTTATGATATTATAAGTATTATAATTAGATCAAAATATAAAAAATAAAATTTTAATTTTTTCATAAAATTGATATGTTGCATGCCTAGACTAGTTATAGAATTGTTCCAGTAACTTGTCTAGAATAAATTTAATTTTGAATAGTTTAATTTAAATTTTATTTTTTAGATATTACATGTGATGTATTAGATCTGAAAGTATGTTAATTAGATCGATTTTTGATACATGAGATGTATGCAAAGCATGTATTAGTTAGATCTTAAATTGTATATGAGATATGTAAATTTAGATCTAACTAGTTTTGTAGTTAAATTTATATTTCTGATTAAGGTGTTCCTTATGACCATCGGTTATAAGAATGAAGTAGAATTTTAAGACCCTCTCTTCCCATTCAATGGGGTGTTCTTATGACGTGTAGGGGTGCTGCGCGTTTTCCTTAATCAGAAATCAAAACTTACTTTTCTTCAAAATCCTAGATCCTAAAACCCTAGGATTTATTTTACATGTTTTGTTTATGACCCCAAACTTAATTAATGAATTAAGTTTATGAAATCAATTTGGTCTAAAATTGAGAATTTCAGATCTAAGATATTTTCATAAAATTGGGTTCGGGCTTGGGTAGCTCAATTAGGTCTAGCAGTTGATCAAACAGAATCAAGAGTTGGTTAGGTGGAATCATGAAAGCTAATAATTGACCAGCCTAATAGGATTAAGTCTGGGTCAAGGTCGAATCATATTTAGATGTGACTCGAATAAGTTAAGAACTAATTTGGCTCAGTGGTTAGAGTCTGGATTGTAGGCTAACCCAATTGGTTCTGGTTCGACAATTTGGTGTCTAAGATAAGTTGGGTAGATGCGACCGACTGATTTTTAATTGGGAGCTACTCGACTCGAATGCGTTCTTGTCAAGTTAATGGCATATCCCTTCCATCGGTCTCACTTACCTGGCCATATGTGTCGATCCAGTTCTGATTTGAGGTGGCTAACAATTCGAGCTGACCCATGCCACTAGGTTAGTCATAATTGTTATGACTATGTCAAGTCAAGTTTAATGAGACCTAAATCAAATCTCTCTAAGAAAATATTAAGTCTAGGTCTTCCACCATTGTGGATATGCGGGACCTTCCCGAGATTGATTATTCTCGACTGGTTACAGTGGCTCAGTTGCATCAGAAAGATGCAACCATGTCCATTAGGCATTGGATGCTACGAATTAGAGGATGGATTGGGCTCAATATTTCGGATATGGTGAGGGATCCAATCAGAAATCTAGTTCGTGCAAATGGTGGGTCTGACTTAACTAAAGATTGGAGCAATATTTCGGACACGATGAGCTTCATGAATTAGAGACCAAGTTTTGGGTGCACCATGATTAGAGAATCATTGGACAAGAATTATCCACTCATCGGTTGACCCATCACCAATAACTGTTAAGTGAGGTGATGAGCCAGTTGGTGAGACCGCACCACCCACTAGAAATCACTGATCACAGAGATTTTCACATCTCTACCAAGGGAGTATAGGGATCTGAAAAAATAGTGAGAGCCTAATTTGTTTAAAAATAAAACTCTTAAACAAATTGGTTAAGTCTGATTACAAAATCTAACTAGAAACTTTCGACTCTCTACAGGAAACATGTCTACCTCCAACCCCCTGACCAAAATACTAGACACCTATAGATTGACTGGATCCAATTTCAAAGACTGGTTGAGGAACTACAGAATTATTCTGAGTTTCAAAAAATTGACTCATGTCTTGAATCAGGACCCACCTGTCATGCCAGCACGTCCGACTGCTGAACAGAGAGCATCTCTGAAAAAGTGGATGGATGATGATAACAAAGCAAGGTACTACATGTTGGGTGCAATATCTGATGACTTGCAGCGCCAGTATGAGAACATTTTGACTACCTGCCAAATGTTGGCTCACCTGCAAGAGTTGTTTGGTGAACAGAGTCGCACGGCCAAGTATCAAGTCTGTCAAAGACTTTTTAAGGCCAAGATGCATGATGGGCAGCCAGTTCAAGATCATTGTTTAACCATGATCAAGGACCTTGAGGAGCTTGAAAAACTCGATATCATCTTAGACAAGGATTTTCAGATTGATGTGATCCTTCAGTCCTTGTTCGATGCATATGGTCAGTTCATCATGAACTTTCATATGCATAAGATGCAGTGTACCTTGGCCGAGTTAATGAACATACTGGTTATGGCTGAGCTTTTTTTGAAGAGTTCAAAAGGCTCAGTCCTTACTGTGGAGTAGACTTCTTCCAAGAGAAAGTCTTTTGGAAAGAAAAAGAAGTCTACGAAGAAGCAGAAGGTGGATGGTAAGAAGAAGAAGACAGAACCGAAGAAGAAAGCTGCCGATAAGAAAAAATATTTTTACTGCCAATCAGATGGCCATTGGAAGCGAAACTATCCTCAGTACCTGGCCATCCTAAAGAGCAAGAAAGATGGTCCTTCTGGAGGTATGCTCATTTTAGAATCTAACCTTACGATTTCTTCTGCATCCAGTTGGATGCTTGACTCTGGTTCTAGTACTCATTTGTGCACTTCTATGCAGGGTGTTAAGGAGAGTAGGAGGCTGAGGGATTGGGAGATGATCCTACATGTCGAGAATAGAGCAAGAGTTGCTGCTATAGCCGTGGGAACCTACCCTCTGCAATTACCATTAGGATTAGATTTAGTTCTTAGAGACTGTTATTATGTGCCTGCAGCAAGCAGGAATTTGATTTTTGTTTGATGTTTAGCACAAGAAGGTTATGTGATTAGCTTTCATAAGGATCATTGTAATATATTTTATGAAAATAATAAAGTTGCAAATGGTTTTCTTATTAACAGTCTTTATCAGCTACATATTGATGTATCTGTATTTAATATCGAGCAAAATATGAATGCCATAGAAATTAAAAGGCCTAGAGATAGTCTAAATGATAGGTATCTGTGGCACCTAAGGCTAGGTCATATAGCAAAAGATAGGGTTAACAAATTGGAGAAATTCGGACTATTGAGTCCGTTGACTTCCGAGTCATATCCAGTTTGTGAATCATGTCTTCAAGGCAAAATGACCAAGCTTCCTTTTATGGAACATGGGGAAAAGGCCACAGACCTACTTGCCCTAGTACATACGGATGTGTGCGAACCATTTGATGTGCCGGCTAGAGGCAACTACGTCTACCTCATTATCTTTACCGATGATATATCTAGGTACGGGTATGTATTTCTAATGAAACACAAGTCTGAAGCTTTTGAAAGGTTCAAAGAATTCAGATATGAGGTAGAAAAATAAACAGGAAAGTCCATTAAGGTTCTTCGAACAGATCGAGGAGGTGAATACCTTAGTCGGGAGTTCCTAGACTATCTTAAGGACAATGATATAGCCTCTCAATGGACTCCACTTGGAACGCCTCAACTCAACAGAGTTTCAGAATAGAGAAACTGGACCTTATTAGATATGGTCCATTCCATGATGAGCTTCACAGACCTCCTTGAATTTTTTTGGGGACATTATCTCATAATAGCAATTTATGTATTGAATAGGGTTTCCTCTAAAACCATTCCTACCACACCATATGAGATATGGCATGGTAAGAAGCCAAGCCTGAATCATCTCAGAATTTGGGGTTGTTCGGCTCATGTCAAGAGACAGCAGACGGACAAATTAGAGTTCAGATCTTTTAGAGCTTGGTTCATAGGATATCCTAAAGAGTCATTAGGATACTATTTTTATATTTCAGAAGACCACAATGTGATTGTGAGTCAAAATGCTATTTTTCTTGAAAAATAGTTTATTCAAGATGTTGGCATCGGAAGAATAATTAAGCTCAAAGAGAATGTCTCCCAAGAGCAACGAGCTAAAGAACCTGAGGAACCAAATCAATCAGAATCAGTCCTAACACAATCTCTTCCACCTCGTAGATCGACTAGGATTTTCCATCCTCCTGAAAGGTACTTAGGTACCATACAAGAGGATGTAGAGGAAATGTTCCTCATAGAAAATGGGGTTCATGATGATGATCCTAAGACCTATGACGAGATGATATCAGATATCGACTCTGAGAAATGGTTAGAGGCAATGAGATCAGAAATTGACTCGATGCACTCAAATCAAGTCTGGACCTTGGTAGATCCACATGAAGGTATTGTACCTATTGGGTGTAAATGAATCTTCAAGAGAAAGATAGGTGCAGATGGGAATGTGGAGACATTCAAGACTAGGCTCGTAGCGAAAGGTTATAGTCAGTGCGAAGGCATTGACTATCAGGATACCTTCTCGTCCGTAGCCATGCTAAAATCCATCCACATATTGCTTGCTGTTGCAGCCTATTTCGATTATAAAATATGGCAGATGGACGTGAAAATGGCATTCTTAAATGGATATCTTGAGGAAAATATCTATATGGAACAGCCACTTGGTTTCACATCCAGTGATGATGATCACAAGGTCTACAAGCTGCAAAGGTCTATTTATGGACTTAAGCAAGCATCTCGGAGCTAGAATACTCGTTTCAATGATGTGATCAAAATATTTGATTTCATCAAGAACGAGGAGGAACCATATGTGTTCAAAATGGTCAGTGGGAGCACGATTGTCTTCCTCATATTGTATGCAGATGACATCCTCCTAATTGGGAATGACATTCCCATGTTGACCTCAGTCAAAGTATGGTTGTCTAAGGAGTTCTCTATGAAAGATCTAGGAGAGGCATTTTTTATACTGGGTATTAAGGTCTATAGAGATAGACCAAATAGGATGCTCGGACTTTCACAGAAGATGTACGTAGAGGAGGTGCTAAAAAGGTTTAGCATGGAAAACTCCAAAAGAGGTTTAATACCTTTTAGACATGACATTCATCTCTCCAAAAAGATGTGCCGTAGCACACCTGAGGAGATTGAACGTATGAGCAAGATCTCTTATGCTTTGGCAATAGGGAGCCTCATGTATGCCATGCTATATACACGACCTGATATAGCCCATGCTGTGAGTGTCACAAGCAGATATCAGTCAAATCCAGATGAAGAGCATTGGACTTCTGTGTAATATATCCTTAAGTACTTGAGAAGGACTAAGGATATGTTTCTAGTCTTTGGGAATGGAGAACTCCAGATTCAGGGATATACAGACTCAGACTTTATGTCTGATATAGATGACCGAAAGTCGATATCTGGGAGTCTGTTCATTTGCAATGGTGGTGCAGTCAGCTGGAAGAGTTCCAAGCAGACAGTGATTGCTGATTCCACAATGGTGGCAGAGTACATTGCTGCATCGAAAGCTACGAAGGAGGCATTCTGATACAAGAAGTTTGCCGCAGAGCTTGGAGTGATGTCATCGGATGCCATACCTCTTTACTGCGACAATAATGGTGCCATAGCCCTAGCTAAGGAGCCAAGGTCTCATCAGAAGTTCAAGCACATCGATCGGTGATTCCATTTGATCCGTGATTACCTCGAAAAGAGTTATGTCGAGGTCAAGAGAGTCGACTCCACAGATAATGTGGCAGACCCACTGACTAAGCCATTGGGCGAGCAAAAGATCGAAGCCCACCTTGAGAAGATGGGATTTAGATATGTAGCCAATTGGCATTAGGTCAAGTGGGAGTTTGTTAGATGTGTGCCCTGGATGCCAGATTGGCTGACACATTCTTGTACAAATCTAAGGATAAATTTATAATTTTGACTATAAATCAATAAATAGGTTATTCTTCTATCACATTGTGTACATTGTGTCTGTGATACATGAAGGAGGAAAACTGCTTTTCCTCGTAGGATCTTCCAGATTTCATCAAATCTGGGGCGGAACGATTTTAAAAAAAAATTATTCTACATATTTCAGATCTAATTCTCTAGATCTAATTTTATTATTGGATATTTAAAATCTAAAATTAAATCTAAAACTATGATAAAAGAAGAAATACCTCAAGGGTAATCTGATTACCCTGTAGATGATCTCTGCACAGTCCGAGGTTTTGATGTAGCCACGCAAGCACCTGGCCTCTATCAATATACACTTAGGTAGGATCTAGAACATCTTCTCCTCACAAATCTATGCTTCAAAAATCATATATTTATCTGATTTAAAAGTACTTCAGAACTCCTTCTGAAGTTGGAGCAGCAGCCTGTCGAAGATGTCCTGCAGCCTTTTGTTCCAAGCGTCACCACGCCTTAGATCTCTGCCAGATGGATGTCCAAATTTTTGGACATGAAGAGGGGAGGAAGGAGAGTAGGGAGGATGTAGAGAAGAAGATAGGTGGTGGCAGCTATTGGGTTTTGTGCATAAAATAATTTCTTCTCCGAAACCCTAGGCGCAGCAGGGTTTATATAGATCCTGTATGTTGCGCAGTGCCACATCATTCAACCAATCAAAAAATTCCAATAAATTTTGAAAAAAATTTGATTGGTGGAGTGATGTCATCTGATCACATTAGATAAGAAAGCCCACCCTTTCTCCTAAGTTGGCACCAACAATGGATAAGCTCAATCAAGGTGGCGCCGAAGAGTCCATGTTTATCAAGACTCTTTGGTTCTTATCAAATTGGGGCACCCACTTAAATCCAATTAGGCTCAAGCCATAATCTAATTATGGCACTCAATTCAATTATATTTTGGCATATGAACACTCCACAAAAATTCTCCAATAAGCCCTCTTCAGTTTAAGACCCATATGTCAACTTTTGACAGATGTCCTAAAATGAAATTGGCAGATGCTAGAAATTAGCAGGTGTTGTCTTAAATTCATCTCATGAATTAAGACAAACCTTTTTTGAGCTGGACAAGCTTCATTTAGACTGAGAGAAACCTTTCTAAGGTTCTCTGGATGAGTCAAATCATATTTGGCTCAATAGAGATAGAAAAGATTACACGAGGAGATAGTTAGGCTCAATCGAGTGCTAGCACGATTTTCTTGAACCTAATTGGATCTAATCCAAATCAATTGAGTTAGCTCAATTGATGACATCCAGACCCTAACCCTTGTTTGTGTGACCTAGTTAGGTTCAATTCTGTATGGTAATGAGACATGTTGTGATCTCATCATCGACATCATCGAAACTCCTTTCGATGGACCAGAACTCTTCTGATTTAGATAATTAGAATGATCGATCATCAATAACATTCTAATTGCTCCCAAAATCTACCAGTGACACCTAGCAGTATATGGTGGTAACCCATCAGAACTGAAGATGAACCTCTCGGTGCAGCTACCTGTGTTATTGAGTTCCTCTATCATGAGTCCCGACTGAATTAGGGTTAAGGTGGATTCGTCAAACCGAACATCAGTCATATGAGTTAATCGATCGATCCGAGTCTAATGTGAAACTCCAATGAAAAACTCTTTTTTCATTATTTCACTCTGCCATGGCTATGGGCTTAAGGACCCAATCTTTCGATCATCATAGGACTACTCCTCTCATCTACCGAGGTTGATAGATCCCATCTTGGTGCGACCTAGTTTCTACAATGAATATGCTACAGCCAACATACACCTCAGGATTCTAAATGGCTAGGAGACCGAGTTATGGTGTAGTCAAATTATAACACACCCAAGGTGAACTGTCGATGCACCTCAGGTCAAAGAACTAGACATACAACTGCAGTGTCGAGCTAGTCATTGACGAGAAGGTAGACTTCCTTATGACTGCTTGATATGGTCACGCTCAGTACTCTCGTTCTTAATAAATACCTGTACTCTCACTATGGTATCTTCACACCGTAGACTCAAGATACATCTACCCTAAGAAAATGATCGTACACCAACCTTTCGGATCGATCACCATCCTCATGATGATCCTATGGTCAGGAGCTGTTTATGAATTAGTTATGTAAATTCATGCCTTAAATTTTCAACTCTTTAAAATATGAATTTACATTCCTACTAACTCAAAGGATGTATCACAGACACAATATACATAATGTGATAGAAGAATAACCTTTTATTCATTTATAGTCAAAATTATAAATTTGCCCTTAGATCTGTACAGAAATGTGTCAGCTGATTTGGCATCTAGGGCACACATCTAACAAACTCCCACTTGACCTAATACCAATTGGCTACATATCTAAGTTTCATCTTCTCAAGGTGGGCTTCGATCTTCTGTTGGCCTAATGGCTTAGTCAACGGGTCTGCCATATTATCTGTGGAGTCAACTTTTTTGACCTCGAGATAACCCTTTTCGAGGTAATCACGGATCAGATGGAATCGCCGCTCGATGTGCTTGGACTTCTGGTGAGACCTTGGCTCCTTAGCTAGAGTTATGGTGCCATTATTATCACAGTAAAGAGGTATGGCATCCGATGACATCACTCCAAGCTCTACGGCAAACTTCTTATAACAGAATGCCTCCTTCGCAGCTTACGATGCAGCAATATACTCTGCCTCCATGGTAGAATCAGCAATCACCATTTGCTTGAAACTCTTCTAGCTAACTGCACCACCATTACAAATGAACAGACTCCCAGGTGTCGACTTTTGATCATCTATATCAGACATAAAGTCTGAGTCTGTATATCCCTAACTCTAGAGTTTTCCATTCCCAAAGATTAGAAATATATCCTTAGTCCTTCTCAAGTACTTAAGGATACATTTCACAGAAGTCTAGTGCTCTTCGCTTGGATTCGACTGATATCTCCTTGTGACACTCACAATATGGGCTATATCAGGTCGTGTACATAGCATGGCATACATGAGGCTCCCTATTGTCGTATTATAAAGGATCTTGCTCATGCGTTCAATCTCCACAAGTGTGCTCAGGCACATCTTCTTGGAGAGATTAATGCCATGTCTAAAAGGTAATAAATCTCTTTTGGAGTTTTTCATGCTAAACCTTTTTAGCACCTCCTCTATGTACATCTTCTGTGAAAGTCAGAGCATCCTATTTGGTCTATCTCTATAGACCTTAATACCCAGCATAAAGGATGCCTCTCCTAGATCTTTCATAGAGAACTCCTTAGACAACCATACTTTGACTAAGGTCAACATGAAAATATCATTCACAATTAGAAAGATGTCATCTACGTGTAGGAACCAGATCTAGGGTTTCAGGGTTAGATCTTGAAACTTTTTCAAGATCATACAGCGGAAGACTAAAATAAATCAAAATTTATTTTTTTAAAACCAGAGAATTCCTAGATCTAAGATCCTATTACATGATTATTACATAGCATTAAATCAAAAATTAAAATATATAAATATAGCATGAACTACATGTTGATCATATCAACATGTTTTTATACCACATCTAATGTACGTATTAAACAATAGATCAGATCTATTACCTTGCAAGTTAGATGCTCTAACCTCATTGATCCGGGCTTAAGGATGATGTTGCAAGCCGCACACGTGTCCAGCCTCTAGGAGTCATCCACACGAGCCCACGAATGTCGATCAGAAGTCCTGCTTCAGGAAATCAGCACAGTATGCTAGTACTGCGCTGATCCTTCTTTGATGGTTGATCAGGTGCCTCCTTCTTCTTGATTTGGACTCTTCCAAAATTAGAAAGTAGAAGGAGAAGTTTCAAATCTGAGACACTCTCAGGAAACTCAAGATGGAGGGAGGAAAGATATGAAAACAAAAACCCTAGAAGAAGACCCTCTTCTTCTTCACGTTTTTCTCTAGACACCCAAACTTGCATCTTTTATATCTCCATGACCCAAAGGTATTTCTCTCTGATTTTTGGATGGCACAAAGCTCTCTCAAATATCTGTCTCTTTTTAAAATTTTACAAAGAAACTCATCTTATATAGAGAGATATGATAGAGTCCTTGTCTAGGTCAAACACCTAGTCAAGGCTTATCCAAACATGGCAAGTTAAGGGACGCCCAACTCTTGAGCACCTCCACCATATTTTTGTGCATGGATCACCAGAAAAGGGTATACAATGTAAACCCTAAAAGTCACAAAAATTTCAAAAAAAATTTGGATAAATTCGGTGCAAAATTGAAAGAGTTTTGGATTTCTAAAACTCTATCTCATAGAATTCGAAATTCAAACTTATTCCTTTTAGATTTGATCCAAACCACCTTCCATGTAAGAAAGAAGAGAAGAGACCTTTTGTGAACGTGGGAGAGATCTGGGAGAGGGCTTTTGTCGCACAAAATAAGTGGAGATTGGCGTTGAATTAAGAGAGAGGGCATGGAGAAGGCTTATGTGGTGCAAGGTGGAATCCTAGTCTTACTAGGATTCTGTCTTATGACTTGTTTTAATTTGGTTTTCCAAACCAAATCAAATCAAAATTAGATCAACCCAATTAAAATAGGTCTTAATCCAATTAATAACCTAATTTAATCAGATTAAATTAGATTTAAATCTGATTTAATTTTTTAATCAAATTAGAAATTAGATTGACCCAAGTCCTAGTTGAACTAGGACTCGTTTTTTCTTGCACTTGGCTTATCTAATAAACCAATTGGACTTGATCCAATCAAGCCCAAACCAAATCTAATTAAATTATATTTAATTAAACTTAATCTCAGCCCATTGGCTTAATCAAATTAAGCCAATTAGCAATCGAATTGCTAATCGATCCTCCTGCAACACTTGCACTGGGTTAAATGTCAATCGTATTGATCATTTAACCCTAGAACGATTCTTAATCGTTGATCAACCATCCGATCGGATCATGAACTCTAATGTGTGTGACCTCATAGGTTCGAACCTAAGCCGGTAGCATAGGAATAAATTTCTATACCAATTGAAGTGACCATCTAGCAATGGTACACGACGATCGGATAGGTCGAATGTGTAGAACAACATCCTTAGAACCCATGCGGATATAGTTTTCATATAATTCATCCCCTTGACCAAAATGATCATAGGACACCCCAGAGCTCAACTGTCAACTCTGATCAGGTTGTCCACATTGTATTTTAAAATATCAAATCCATCTGATGGATTACCCTGGCCAAGATTTTGCTAAATTGAAATACAGCGACTCATTCTTCTCCAACTCTTGGAGTGGTCAATCCCATCTCGATCACACTCTGACTTCGCAAGTACTTGACTGTGCCCAGAAGCCTTCCGTCTCTGAATTAGAAATTCAGTTAGTCTAGTACCAAAGCACAGTGAGTTGCTTGCAAGTCACTGAGGCGATCTCAGGTCTAAGAGACACTTATACCTATATCCCATAAGAGACATTCTCGACAGCAGAATACTCTGGAGTTGGTCACGTTCAATGATGATGTACCCTTACATCTCACCTGTATGCCATACCAGTGTCTCCACACTCCTTGGTTAAGAGGACAACCAACCCATATGGCCTACAGCGACCTATGCTCGATAGAAGCTGTTATCCTTATTAGCAGCCTATCATTTGGTCGTGAACTGTTTTAAGGACTAATCGATAAATCCTCTCTTTATCAAATCTAAATAGTCCTAAGGACTTCATCATAACAACGGAGTTCATTAGAAGATGAAAGCTTATGATAAAAATGCCAAATATATTTTATTTATTAACAAATCAATTACAATACTTGGTTGCTCAACCGTCAACAGCTTGACGATTGGCTTTTTGGGACACATTTCCCAACAACTCCCACTTGTCCTAAAGCCACTCGGCACAGTATCTAATACCCATCTTCGACTTGTGGTTGTCAAACTCCTTTATTGCCAGGGATTTAGTGAAGGGGTCAGCTAGGTTCTCCTTTCTGTCGATCTTCTGAAGGTCGACATCACCTCGATCCACGATCTCTCGGACCAGGTGGAACCGGTGCAAGATGTGCTTCATCTACTGATGTGCTTTGGGTTCCTTCACCTGAGCTATGGCACCAGTGCTGTCACAGTAGAGCAAGACTGGACCATCGAGGGAGGGTGCTACTTCGAGCTCGTTGATGAATTTCCTCAGCCACACAGCTTCCTTCGCGGCATCTGATGCTGTGATATACTCCGCTTCACAAACAGAGTCTGCCACAGTATGCTGCTTGGAACTCTTCCAGCAGATGGCTCCACCATTCAGAGTAAAGATATAACCCGACACGCTCCTGCTGTCATCATGGTCAGATTGGAAGCTGGAGTTTGTGAACCCCACAAGTTTCAGATCTGACTCGCCATAAATCAACCATTGGTCCTTAATATTTCTCAAATACTTAAGGATGGCTTTAACCACTTTCCAGTGATTTTCTCTAGGATCAGATTGGTATCTACTCACTACTCATAGTGAGTATGCCACATCTGGTCTTGTACATGTCATGGCGTACATGATAGATCCCACGACTGAAGCATATGAGACTCTACTCATACGCTCTCTCTCTTCAGGAGTTGTCGGACAATCCTTCTTAGAGAGAGAAATTCCTTGGCTTATCGATAGATAGCCCTTTTTGGAATTCTCCATGCTGAACCTCTTCAGCACAGTGTCTATGTACATGGACTGGGATAACCCAAGCATCCTTTTAGATCTATCCCTATAGATCTTCATCCCTAGGATGTAGGATGCTTCACCCAAGTCATTCATGGAGAACTGTGATGACAACCAAACTTTTATTCCCTGTAGTGCGGGGATGTCATTCCCGATTAAGAGAATGTCATCCACGTACAAGATAAGGAATACCACAACTGGACTATTTGCCCATTTATAGATGCAGGGCTCTTCTCCATTCTTAATGAAGCCATACGTTTTGATCACCTTATCAAAATGCATGTTCCAACTCTGAGAAGCTTGCTTCAATCCATAAATGGATCTTTGAAGCTTGCACACCTTGGACTCATCTGTGGATGTAAACTCCTCAGGTTGTATCATATACACCTCTTCAGTCAGCTCTCCATTCAGGAATGCTGTCTTTACATCCATCTGCCAGATCTCATAATCCAGATGGGCAGCTATTGCAAGCATTATCCGAATGGATTTGAGCATTGCCACAGAGAAAAATATCTCGTCATAGTCAATACCATAACGTTGACGATACCCCTTGGCGATCAGACGGGCTTTATAGGTCTCCACCTTTCCGTTTGTGCCCCTCTTCCTTTTGAAGACCCATTTACACCCAATGGGTTTAACCCCTTCAGGTGGGTCAACCAATGCCCATACATCGTTGACCTTCATGGACTCCATTTCGGATTTCATGGCTTCAAGCTATTTCTCGAAATCAGGTCTCTGCATTGCATCCATATAGGTGATCGGATCCTCATTATTCTCATCAAGTTCGATGGGATCACCGTCCCGGACCAAGAAACCATAGTATCTGTCCGGTTGATGCGGTACTCTACCAGATCGCCTTAATGGTGCAGGTACATTGGGCTTCGAATATGATCTAATCATATCAGACTTAAGTTCAGCTATTGGTGTCGGTCCTTCTACCTGTTGAACTTCATCAAGTTCAATCTTAGAGGCAACGGTTCCTTCACCAAGGAACTCCTTTTCTAAAAAGATTGTCTTAAGACTGATGAACACCTTTTGTTCATCAGCATGGTAGAAAAAATATCCTTTTGTCTCTTTGGGGTACCCTATGAATGAGCATTTGTCAGACCTAGGTCCAAGTTTGTCTGTGACTAATCGTTTGACATAGGTCGGGCACCCCCAGACCCTAAGGTGTGAAAGTACTGGCTTACGCCCTGTCCATATCTCATATGGAGTCTTAATTAGAGACTAACTTGGAATCCTATTTAACAAATAACAGGCCGATTCGAGTGCATATCCCTAGAGGATATCGGCAAGCTAGCAAAACCCATCATGGATCGGACCATGTCTAACAGAGTCCGATTCCTCCTTTCAGACACACCATTATGCTGTGGTGTTCCTGGAGGAGTCCATTGGGAGAGAATCCCATTCTCTCCTAGATATGTGAGAAATTTACTAGAAAGGTATTCTCCTCCTCGATCAGATCGAAGAGTTTTAATACTCTTTCCAGTTTGTTTTTCTACTTCACTTCAGAATCGTTTGAACATTTCAAATAAATCCGACTTATGTTTCATCAGATAGATATATCCATATCAGGATAGCTCATCCGTAAAAGTTATGAAGTAGAAATATCCACCTCTAGCACTGGTTTTCATGGGCCCGCATACATCAGTATGAACTAGGCCCAAGATCTCAGTAGCTCTCTCACCTTTTTTCAGTAAAAGGTGACTTGGTCATTTTACCAAGTAGACAGGACTCACAGGTTGGAAGTGATTCACAATCAGTGACTTCGAAGATTTCCTCTTGAGTCAACCTATTTATTCTGTTCTTGTTTATATGACCTAGCCTACAGTGCCATAAGTAGATATCTGACACACTATCTAATCTAGGGTGCTTGCCAGTAGAATAGACTCTATCAGGCTTGATGTTTTTGGTCTGGCTCTGCACTGATGTCCTAGCCTGAACTTGCACTTTCTTCACTTTCTTCTTCTTGTTCTTCTTTCCTTTCTTAAAAGGTCGAGAACCAGAAGATGAACCTCCCACTAAGTTCACCGACTCCTTATGAAGTTAGTGATCCTTCTCAAAGTTCTGAAGCAACCCCAGTAACCCGTGGTAGTTCTCTTCAGGCTTTGTCATTCTATAATGAGTGAGGAATGGGAGATAAGACTTGGGCAGCGAGTTCAGTATTGCATCTTTTCCAAGCTGCTCATGCAAGGGAAAGCCGAGCTTGCTCAATCGTTCCATCAGCTCGATCATGTACAATACATGATCAGTGACAGAGGCACCATCCCGCATTTTGGCATTGAAGATGGCACAACTAGTCTTGTGCCTCTCCACGTCATCGGGTGTGCCAAAGAATCCTCCAACACTTGAAGCATGTCCTTTGGCTGAGCCATCTCGAATCTGCGACTGAACTCGTCGCTCATAGCAGCCAGCATGATACAGCGCACCATGGTCTGATCACTGAGCCACTTCTGGTAAGTGTCTCTGACTGTTCCACGTGCATTGGCAATTGGCTCCTCAGGTGCAAGATCCATTATCACATATAGGATCCGTTCATGCTCTAGGACTATCTTCAACTTTCGGTACCAGCTACCGAAGTTGGGTCCCACCAACTTATCATTGTCCAACAATGATCGGAGCAATAGGGAAGTGGCCATATTTGCATAAAGGAGAACCATAACCTAATTAGTAATTGATTCATTAAACCTAAAGATTTGGACTTTAATCAAAAGGTTTCTCCCACTATTTTATTCGAATTGGTAGCCTCTACCTCCAATTCGAGGAATTACCCTAATTCCTTAGTGGGTACTAGAATCCACTTAGACTGCACACAAGCCCAACTTTGGTTGGCCAACCCATGTACATCTAAGGGTAGGTTCATAACCAATTATTTCTTTAAACAATTTCTAGTAATTTTAATTTTGCCCCAGAAACCTAATCAGTAGGCTTTGGCCTCCACTGCAAGGATCCGGTTAGGTCCAACCATTAACATGATCATACTTGGTGTATCTAACCAATGAATGATTAAGCCCAACTTTGGTTGGCTCACCTAACCACCATTAGAGAGACACTTCCAAGTCGGCATATGATGAGTGATAATTTCATTAGTCAACAAGCACCAGGCCTTTGGGTCTGCAATGATTATTGAGTTAATGGACTCATTATCAAACACCTTAATGGGAGGCGATGACTCAGTTATCTCCATAACTTTATCATTTTAAGGACCTAATAATTTTAGAGGATTTAAATAATATAGAGGATGAAGTCAGATGAACCAGCTTATCATGATCCTCCCACTGGCTTCACCAAGTCAGCTTAAGGGAGACCAGGACTGGTCTAGGAGCACCTAAATCAGTCATACTGATTTATCTAGCTGACATGGGTCAGCTCGAATAGTCAAGTGATCCGATCAAAACATAATTTCACCAAGAGGCCAGGTAAGTTCAATCAGTGGGAGGGTCTGCCAAAGCTTGCCTTAGACACCATCAGAAATGGCTAGGTAAGCGGGCTCCCAATTAAAAACCACCGGTCTGGTTTACCTTAGACACCAACTGGTTTAATTAGTTTCGATTAGATCAACCTAACAGTTCATGCTAGACCGCTTAGCCAAGAATCAAGTCCATTTGGTTCTCGTTAAAGACATGGACTTGACCAACTACAACTATTGTAATTGATCTAGAGAATCTTTGACCTAATCTAAGACAATAATTGATTAGATTTAGTCAATTCTCTAATTAAGTCCATCTTCAATCTAACCATAGGTCTAACCCAATTAATGGACCTAATTCCCGCTAACCCATTAACCCAATGTGTTATGGTTTGTGTCTTAGGTTCTTCAATTCACAATCCTAGAACCTATTCAAATAACTTCTTAATTCTTAATTAAGTTTTGGGCTGAGGGTTGGGTTTGGCTTTTCAAAAAATAATTTTCATATTTGTAAAATAATTTTACAATATGATTCTACCAACCATATTGCATGTTTGATTCATAATCAAGATGCAAGTGAAATAAACATGAAACTATTTTAGATCTAATCTAAACAGGTTCATGTAATTGAAACAATTTCAACTTTAAACAATTTTTTTGCACAAAAATTATTAACAAAGAGATTTTATTTTAGATTTAAATATATTTTAAATCTAATAAATTATAAATTTAATCTAGATCATATCTAATAAATTTATGATTAAAAATAGATCTACACAAACTAGGACAACCTTTGCACTGTAAGGGGTAAACCTTACAGCAGGACAACCTTGCAGTTTGTGATTGATCTAAAATTTTAATTTCAGATTTAATAATTAGATTATAAATTAGATCTAATCTAAAAAATAATCTAAGCATGTATAAATAATCATGTAATAAAGAACCTAGGCTCTGATACCAATTGTAGGAACCAGATCTAGGGTTTCAGGGTTAGATCTTGAAACTTTTTCAAGATCATACAGCGGAAGACTAAATAAATCAAAATTTATTTTTTTAAAATTAGAGAATTTCTAGATCTAATATCCTATTACATGATTATTATATAGCATTAAATCAGAAATTAAAATATATAAATATAGCATGAACTACATGTTGATCATATCAACATGTTTTTATACCACATCTAATGTACGTATTAAACAATAGATCATATGTATTACCTTGCAAGTTAGATGCTCTAACCTCGCTGATCCGGGCTTAAGGATGATGTTGCAAGCCGCAACGCATCCAGCCTCTAGGAGTCGTCCACACGAGCCCACGAATCTCGATCAGAAGTCCTGCTTCAGAAAATCAGTACAGTATGCTAGTCTGGCACTGATCCTTCTTTGATGGTTGATCAGGTGCCTCCTTCTTCTTGATTGAACCTTTCCAAAGATAGAAAGTAGAAGGAGGAGTTTTAAGATTTGAGACACTCTCAGAAAACCAAGATGGAGGGGAGGAAAGATATGAAAACAAAAACCCTAGAAGAAGATCCTCTTCTTCTTCACGTTTTTCTCTCTAGAACACCCAAACTTGCATCTTTTATATCTCCCACGACCCAAAAGTATTCTCTCTGATTTGGATGGCATAAAGGTCTCTCAAATCTCTGTCTCTTTTTAAAATTCACAAAGAAACTTATCTTATAATAGAGAGATATGATAGAGTCCTTGTCTAGGTCAAACACCTAGTCAAGGCTTATCCAAACATGGCAGTTAAGGGACGCCCAACTCTTGAGCACCTCCTCCATATTTTATGCATGGATCACCAGAAAAGGGTGTAACAATGTAAACCCTAAAATCCACAAAAATTCCAAAAAAAATTTGGATAAATTCGGTGCAAAATTGAAAGAGGTTTTGGATTTCGAAACTCTATTCATAGAATTCGAAATCCAGAACTTATTCCTTTTAGATTTGATCCAAACCACCTTCCATATAAGAAAGAAGAGAAGAGACCATTTTGAATGTGGGAGAGATCTGGGAGAGGGCTTTTCACACAAAATAAGTGGAGATTGGCATTGAATTAAGAGAGAGGGCATGGAGAAGGCTTATGTGGCGCAAGGTGGATCCTAGTCTTACTAGGATTCTGTCTTATGACTTGTTTTAATTTGGTTTTCCAAATCAATCAAATCAAAATTAGATCAACCCAATTAAAATAGGTCTTAATTAATTAATAACCTAATTTAATCAGATTAAATTAGATTAAATCTGATTTAATTTTTTAATCAAATTAGAAATTAGATTGACCCAAGTCCTAGTGAACTAGGACTAGTTTTTCCTTGCACTTGGCTTATCCAATAAACCAATTGGACTTGACCAATCAAGCCCAAACTAAATCTAATTAAATTATATTTAATTAAACTTAATCTCAGCCCATTGACTTAATCAAATTAAGCCAATTAGCAATCGAATTGCTAATCGATCCTCCTGCAACACTTGCACTGGGTTAAATGTCAATCGTATTGATCATTTAACCCTAGAACGATTCTTAATCGTTGATCAACCATCCGATCGGATCATGAACTCTAATGTGTGTGACCTCATAGGTCCGAACCTAAGCCGGTAGCATAGGAAATAAATTTCTATACCAATCGAAGTGACCATCTAGCAATGGTACCCGAGACCGGATAGGTCGAATGTGTAGAACAACATCCTTAGAACCCATGCGGATATAGTTTTCATATAATTCATCCCTTGACCAAAATGATCATAGGACACCCCAGAGTTCAACTGTCAACTCTGATCAGGTTGTCCACATTGTATTTCAAAATATCAAATCCATCTGATGGATTACCCTGGCCAAGGTTTTGCTAAATTGAAATACAGCGACTCATTCTTCTCCAACTCTTGGAGTGGTCAATCCCATCTCGATCACACTCTGACTTCGCAAGTACTTGACTGTGCCCAGAAGCCTTCCGTCCCTGAATTAGAAATTCAGTTAGTCCAGTACCAAAGCACAGTGAGTTGCTTGCAAGTCACTGAGGCGATCTCAAGTCTAAGGGACACTTATACCTATATCCCATCAGAGACATTCTCGACAGCAGAATGCTCTGGAGTTGGTCACGTTCAATGATGATGTACCCTTACATCTCACCTGTATGCCATACCAGTGTCTCCACACTCCTTGGTTAAGAGGACAACCAACCCATATGGCCTACAGCGACCTATGCTCGATAGAAGCTGTCGTCCTTATTAACAGCCTATCATTTGGTCGTGAACAGTTTTAAGGACTAATCGATAAATCCTCTCTTTATCGAACTAAATAGTCCTAAGGACTTCATCATAACAACGGAGTTCATTAGAAGATGAAAGCTTATGATGAAATGCCAAATATATTTTATTTATTAACAAATCAATTACAATACTTGGTTGCTCAACCGTCAACAGCTTGACGATTGGCTTTTTGGG
>NC_026005.2:57681986-57713141 GCF_000442705.2 Elaeis guineensis | reverse complement strand
GAGGGAGGAAAGATATGAAAACAAAAACCCTAGAAGAAGACCCTCTTCTTCTTCACGTTTTTCTCTAGACACCCAAACTTGCATCTTTTATATCTCCATGACCCAAAGGTATTTCTCTCTGATTTTGGATGGCACAAAGCTCTCTCAAATATCTGTCTCTTTTTAAAATTTTACAAAGAAACTCATCTTATATAGAGAGATATGATAGAGTCCTTGTCTAGGTCAAACACCTAGTCAAGGCTTATCCAAACATGGCAAGTTAAGGGACGCCCAACTCTTGAGCACCTCCACCATATTTTTGTGCATGGATCACCAGAAAAGGGTATACAATGTAAACCCTAAAAGTCACAAAAATTTCAAAAAAAATTTGGATAAATTCGGTGCAAAATTGAAAGAGTTTTGGATTTCTAAAACTCTATCTCATAGAATTCGAAATTCAAACTTATTCCTTTTAGATTTGATCCAAACCACCTTCCATGTAAGAAAGAAGAGAAGAGACCTTTTGTGAACGTGGGAGAGATCTGGGAGAGGGCTTTTGTCGCACAAAATAAGTGGAGATTGGCGTTGAATTAAGAGAGAGGGCATGGAGAAGGCTTATGTGGTGCAAGGTGGAATCCTAGTCTTACTAGGATTCTGTCTTATGACTTGTTTTAATTTGGTTTTCCAAACCAAATCAAATCAAAATTAGATCAACCCAATTAAAATAGGTCTTAATCCAATTAATAACCTAATTTAATCAGATTAAATTAGATTTAAATCTGATTTAATTTTTTAATCAAATTAGAAATTAGATTGACCCAAGTCCTAGTTGAACTAGGACTCGTTTTTTCTTGCACTTGGCTTATCTAATAAACCAATTGGACTTGATCCAATCAAGCCCAAACCAAATCTAATTAAATTATATTTAATTAAACTTAATCTCAGCCCATTGGCTTAATCAAATTAAGCCAATTAGCAATCGAATTGCTAATCGATCCTCCTGCAACACTTGCACTGGGTTAAATGTCAATCGTATTGATCATTTAACCCTAGAACGATTCTTAATCGTTGATCAACCATCCGATCGGATCATGAACTCTAATGTGTGTGACCTCATAGGTTCGAACCTAAGCCGGTAGCATAGGAATAAATTTCTATACCAATTGAAGTGACCATCTAGCAATGGTACACGACGATCGGATAGGTCGAATGTGTAGAACAACATCCTTAGAACCCATGCGGATATAGTTTTCATATAATTCATCCCCTTGACCAAAATGATCATAGGACACCCCAGAGCTCAACTGTCAACTCTGATCAGGTTGTCCACATTGTATTTTAAAATATCAAATCCATCTGATGGATTACCCTGGCCAAGATTTTGCTAAATTGAAATACAGCGACTCATTCTTCTCCAACTCTTGGAGTGGTCAATCCCATCTCGATCACACTCTGACTTCGCAAGTACTTGACTGTGCCCAGAAGCCTTCCGTCTCTGAATTAGAAATTCAGTTAGTCTAGTACCAAAGCACAGTGAGTTGCTTGCAAGTCACTGAGGCGATCTCAGGTCTAAGAGACACTTATACCTATATCCCATAAGAGACATTCTCGACAGCAGAATACTCTGGAGTTGGTCACGTTCAATGATGATGTACCCTTACATCTCACCTGTATGCCATACCAGTGTCTCCACACTCCTTGGTTAAGAGGACAACCAACCCATATGGCCTACAGCGACCTATGCTCGATAGAAGCTGTTATCCTTATTAGCAGCCTATCATTTGGTCGTGAACTGTTTTAAGGACTAATCGATAAATCCTCTCTTTATCAAATCTAAATAGTCCTAAGGACTTCATCATAACAACGGAGTTCATTAGAAGATGAAAGCTTATGATAAAAATGCCAAATATATTTTATTTATTAACAAATCAATTACAATACTTGGTTGCTCAACCGTCAACAGCTTGACGATTGGCTTTTTGGGACACATTTCCCAACAACTCCCACTTGTCCTAAAGCCACTCGGCACAGTATCTAATACCCATCTTCGACTTGTGGTTGTCAAACTCCTTTATTGCCAGGGATTTAGTGAAGGGGTCAGCTAGGTTCTCCTTTCTGTCGATCTTCTGAAGGTCGACATCACCTCGATCCACGATCTCTCGGACCAGGTGGAACCGGTGCAAGATGTGCTTCATCTACTGATGTGCTTTGGGTTCCTTCACCTGAGCTATGGCACCAGTGCTGTCACAGTAGAGCAAGACTGGACCATCGAGGGAGGGTGCTACTTCGAGCTCGTTGATGAATTTCCTCAGCCACACAGCTTCCTTCGCGGCATCTGATGCTGTGATATACTCCGCTTCACAAACAGAGTCTGCCACAGTATGCTGCTTGGAACTCTTCCAGCAGATGGCTCCACCATTCAGAGTAAAGATATAACCCGACACGCTCCTGCTGTCATCATGGTCAGATTGGAAGCTGGAGTTTGTGAACCCCACAAGTTTCAGATCTGACTCGCCATAAATCAACCATTGGTCCTTAATATTTCTCAAATACTTAAGGATGGCTTTAACCACTTTCCAGTGATTTTCTCTAGGATCAGATTGGTATCTACTCACTACTCATAGTGAGTATGCCACATCTGGTCTTGTACATGTCATGGCGTACATGATAGATCCCACGACTGAAGCATATGAGACTCTACTCATACGCTCTCTCTCTTCAGGAGTTGTCGGACAATCCTTCTTAGAGAGAGAAATTCCTTGGCTTATCGATAGATAGCCCTTTTTGGAATTCTCCATGCTGAACCTCTTCAGCACAGTGTCTATGTACATGGACTGGGATAACCCAAGCATCCTTTTAGATCTATCCCTATAGATCTTCATCCCTAGGATGTAGGATGCTTCACCCAAGTCATTCATGGAGAACTGTGATGACAACCAAACTTTTATTCCCTGTAGTGCGGGGATGTCATTCCCGATTAAGAGAATGTCATCCACGTACAAGATAAGGAATACCACAACTGGACTATTTGCCCATTTATAGATGCAGGGCTCTTCTCCATTCTTAATGAAGCCATACGTTTTGATCACCTTATCAAAATGCATGTTCCAACTCTGAGAAGCTTGCTTCAATCCATAAATGGATCTTTGAAGCTTGCACACCTTGGACTCATCTGTGGATGTAAACTCCTCAGGTTGTATCATATACACCTCTTCAGTCAGCTCTCCATTCAGGAATGCTGTCTTTACATCCATCTGCCAGATCTCATAATCCAGATGGGCAGCTATTGCAAGCATTATCCGAATGGATTTGAGCATTGCCACAGAGAAAAATATCTCGTCATAGTCAATACCATAACGTTGACGATACCCCTTGGCGATCAGACGGGCTTTATAGGTCTCCACCTTTCCGTTTGTGCCCCTCTTCCTTTTGAAGACCCATTTACACCCAATGGGTTTAACCCCTTCAGGTGGGTCAACCAATGCCCATACATCGTTGACCTTCATGGACTCCATTTCGGATTTCATGGCTTCAAGCTATTTCTCGAAATCAGGTCTCTGCATTGCATCCATATAGGTGATCGGATCCTCATTATTCTCATCAAGTTCGATGGGATCACCGTCCCGGACCAAGAAACCATAGTATCTGTCCGGTTGATGCGGTACTCTACCAGATCGCCTTAATGGTGCAGGTACATTGGGCTTCGAATATGATCTAATCATATCAGACTTAAGTTCAGCTATTGGTGTCGGTCCTTCTACCTGTTGAACTTCATCAAGTTCAATCTTAGAGGCAACGGTTCCTTCACCAAGGAACTCCTTTTCTAAAAAGATTGTCTTAAGACTGATGAACACCTTTTGTTCATCAGCATGGTAGAAAAAATATCCTTTTGTCTCTTTGGGGTACCCTATGAATGAGCATTTGTCAGACCTAGGTCCAAGTTTGTCTGTGACTAATCGTTTGACATAGGTCGGGCACCCCCAGACCCTAAGGTGTGAAAGTACTGGCTTACGCCCTGTCCATATCTCATATGGAGTCTTAATTAGAGACTAACTTGGAATCCTATTTAACAAATAACAGGCCGATTCGAGTGCATATCCCTAGAGGATATCGGCAAGCTAGCAAAACCCATCATGGATCGGACCATGTCTAACAGAGTCCGATTCCTCCTTTCAGACACACCATTATGCTGTGGTGTTCCTGGAGGAGTCCATTGGGAGAGAATCCCATTCTCTCCTAGATATGTGAGAAATTTACTAGAAAGGTATTCTCCTCCTCGATCAGATCGAAGAGTTTTAATACTCTTTCCAGTTTGTTTTTCTACTTCACTTCAGAATCGTTTGAACATTTCAAATAAATCCGACTTATGTTTCATCAGATAGATATATCCATATCAGGATAGCTCATCCGTAAAAGTTATGAAGTAGAAATATCCACCTCTAGCACTGGTTTTCATGGGCCCGCATACATCAGTATGAACTAGGCCCAAGATCTCAGTAGCTCTCTCACCTTTTTTCAGTAAAAGGTGACTTGGTCATTTTACCAAGTAGACAGGACTCACAGGTTGGAAGTGATTCACAATCAGTGACTTCGAAGATTTCCTCTTGAGTCAACCTATTTATTCTGTTCTTGTTTATATGACCTAGCCTACAGTGCCATAAGTAGATATCTGACACACTATCTAATCTAGGGTGCTTGCCAGTAGAATAGACTCTATCAGGCTTGATGTTTTTGGTCTGGCTCTGCACTGATGTCCTAGCCTGAACTTGCACTTTCTTCACTTTCTTCTTCTTGTTCTTCTTTCCTTTCTTAAAAGGTCGAGAACCAGAAGATGAACCTCCCACTAAGTTCACCGACTCCTTATGAAGTTAGTGATCCTTCTCAAAGTTCTGAAGCAACCCCAGTAACCCGTGGTAGTTCTCTTCAGGCTTTGTCATTCTATAATGAGTGAGGAATGGGAGATAAGACTTGGGCAGCGAGTTCAGTATTGCATCTTTTCCAAGCTGCTCATGCAAGGGAAAGCCGAGCTTGCTCAATCGTTCCATCAGCTCGATCATGTACAATACATGATCAGTGACAGAGGCACCATCCCGCATTTTGGCATTGAAGATGGCACAACTAGTCTTGTGCCTCTCCACGTCATCGGGTGTGCCAAAGAATCCTCCAACACTTGAAGCATGTCCTTTGGCTGAGCCATCTCGAATCTGCGACTGAACTCGTCGCTCATAGCAGCCAGCATGATACAGCGCACCATGGTCTGATCACTGAGCCACTTCTGGTAAGTGTCTCTGACTGTTCCACGTGCATTGGCAATTGGCTCCTCAGGTGCAAGATCCATTATCACATATAGGATCCGTTCATGCTCTAGGACTATCTTCAACTTTCGGTACCAGCTACCGAAGTTGGGTCCCACCAACTTATCATTGTCCAACAATGATCGGAGCAATAGGGAAGTGGCCATATTTGCATAAAGGAGAACCATAACCTAATTAGTAATTGATTCATTAAACCTAAAGATTTGGACTTTAATCAAAAGGTTTCTCCCACTATTTTATTCGAATTGGTAGCCTCTACCTCCAATTCGAGGAATTACCCTAATTCCTTAGTGGGTACTAGAATCCACTTAGACTGCACACAAGCCCAACTTTGGTTGGCCAACCCATGTACATCTAAGGGTAGGTTCATAACCAATTATTTCTTTAAACAATTTCTAGTAATTTTAATTTTGCCCCAGAAACCTAATCAGTAGGCTTTGGCCTCCACTGCAAGGATCCGGTTAGGTCCAACCATTAACATGATCATACTTGGTGTATCTAACCAATGAATGATTAAGCCCAACTTTGGTTGGCTCACCTAACCACCATTAGAGAGACACTTCCAAGTCGGCATATGATGAGTGATAATTTCATTAGTCAACAAGCACCAGGCCTTTGGGTCTGCAATGATTATTGAGTTAATGGACTCATTATCAAACACCTTAATGGGAGGCGATGACTCAGTTATCTCCATAACTTTATCATTTTAAGGACCTAATAATTTTAGAGGATTTAAATAATATAGAGGATGAAGTCAGATGAACCAGCTTATCATGATCCTCCCACTGGCTTCACCAAGTCAGCTTAAGGGAGACCAGGACTGGTCTAGGAGCACCTAAATCAGTCATACTGATTTATCTAGCTGACATGGGTCAGCTCGAATAGTCAAGTGATCCGATCAAAACATAATTTCACCAAGAGGCCAGGTAAGTTCAATCAGTGGGAGGGTCTGCCAAAGCTTGCCTTAGACACCATCAGAAATGGCTAGGTAAGCGGGCTCCCAATTAAAAACCACCGGTCTGGTTTACCTTAGACACCAACTGGTTTAATTAGTTTCGATTAGATCAACCTAACAGTTCATGCTAGACCGCTTAGCCAAGAATCAAGTCCATTTGGTTCTCGTTAAAGACATGGACTTGACCAACTACAACTATTGTAATTGATCTAGAGAATCTTTGACCTAATCTAAGACAATAATTGATTAGATTTAGTCAATTCTCTAATTAAGTCCATCTTCAATCTAACCATAGGTCTAACCCAATTAATGGACCTAATTCCCGCTAACCCATTAACCCAATGTGTTATGGTTTGTGTCTTAGGTTCTTCAATTCACAATCCTAGAACCTATTCAAATAACTTCTTAATTCTTAATTAAGTTTTGGGCTGAGGGTTGGGTTTGGCTTTTCAAAAAATAATTTTCATATTTGTAAAATAATTTTACAATATGATTCTACCAACCATATTGCATGTTTGATTCATAATCAAGATGCAAGTGAAATAAACATGAAACTATTTTAGATCTAATCTAAACAGGTTCATGTAATTGAAACAATTTCAACTTTAAACAATTTTTTTGCACAAAAATTATTAACAAAGAGATTTTATTTTAGATTTAAATATATTTTAAATCTAATAAATTATAAATTTAATCTAGATCATATCTAATAAATTTATGATTAAAAATAGATCTACACAAACTAGGACAACCTTTGCACTGTAAGGGGTAAACCTTACAGCAGGACAACCTTGCAGTTTGTGATTGATCTAAAATTTTAATTTCAGATTTAATAATTAGATTATAAATTAGATCTAATCTAAAAAATAATCTAAGCATGTATAAATAATCATGTAATAAAGAACCTAGGCTCTGATACCAATTGTAGGAACCAGATCTAGGGTTTCAGGGTTAGATCTTGAAACTTTTTCAAGATCATACAGCGGAAGACTAAAATAAATCAAAATTTATTTTTTTAAAATTAGAGAATTTCTAGATCTAATATCCTATTACATGATTATTATATAGCATTAAATCAGAAATTAAAATATATAAATATAGCATGAACTACATGTTGATCATATCAACATGTTTTTATACCACATCTAATGTACGTATTAAACAATAGATCATATGTATTACCTTGCAAGTTAGATGCTCTAACCTCGCTGATCCGGGCTTAAGGATGATGTTGCAAGCCGCACACGCATCCAGCCTCTAGGAGTCGTCCACACGAGCCCACGAATCTCGATCAGAAGTCCTGCTTCAGAAAATCAGTACAGTATGCTAGTACTGCACTGATCCTTCTTTGATGGTTGATCAGGTGCCTCCTTCTTCTTGATTTGAACTCTTCCAAAGATAGAAAGTAGAAGGAGGAGTTTTAGATTTGAGACACTCTCAGAAAACTCAAGATGGAGGGAGGAAAGATATGAAAACAAAAACCCTAGAAGAAGATCCTCTTCTTCTTCACGTTTTTCTCTCTAGACACCCAAACTTGCATCTTTTATATCTCCACGACCCAAAAGTATTTCTCTCTGATTTTTGGATGGCATAAAGGTCTCTCAAATCTCTGTCTCTTTTTAAAATTTCACAAAGAAACTTATCTTATATAGAGAGATATGATAGAGTCCTTGTCTAGGTCAAACACCTAGTCAAGGCTTATCCAAACATGGCAAGTTAAGGGACGCCCAACTCTTGAGCACCTCCTCCATATTTTTATGCATGGATCACCAGAAAAGGGTGTACAATGTAAACCCTAAAATCCACAAAAATTCCAAAAAAAATTTGGATAAATTCGGTGCAAAATTGAAAGAGTTTTGGATTTCTAAAACTCTATCTCATAGAATTCGAAATCCAAACTTATTCCTTTTAGATTTGATCCAAACCACCTTCCATATAAGAAAGAAGAGAAGAGACCATTTGTGAATGTGGGAGAGATCTGGGAGAGGGCTTTTTTCACACAAAATAAGTGGAGATTGGCATTGAATTAAGAGAGAGGGCATGGAGAAGGCTTATGTGGCGCAAGGTGGAATCCTAGTCTTACTAGGATTCTGTCTTATGACTTGTTTTAATTTGGTTTTCCAAATCAAATCAAATCAAAATTAGATCAACCCAATTAAAATAGGTCTTAATCTAATTAATAACCTAATTTAATCAGATTAAATTAGATTTAAATCTGATTTAATTTTTTAATCAAATTAGAAATTAGATTGACCCAAGTCCTAGTTGAACTAGGACTAGTTTTTCCTTGCACTTGGCTTATCCAATAAACCAATTGGACTTGACCAATCAAGCCCAAACTAAATCTAATTAAATTATATTTAATTAAACTTAATCTCAGCCCATTGACTTAATCAAATTAAGCCAATTAGCAATCGAATTGCTAATCGATCCTCCTGCAACACTTGCACTGGATTAAATGTCAATCGTATTGATCATTTAACCCTAGAACGATTCTTAATCGTTGATCAACCATCCGATCGGATCATGAACTCTAATGTGTGTGACCTCATAGGTCCGAACCTAAGCCGGTAGCATAGGAACAAATTTCTATACCAATCGAAGTGACCATCTAGCAATGGTACCCGATGACCGGATAGGTCGAATGTGTAGAACAACATCCTTAGAACCCATGCGGATATAGTTTTCATATAATTTATCTCCTTGACCAAAATGATCATAGGACACCCCAGAGCTCAACTGTCAACTCTGATCAGGTTGTCCACATTGTATTTTAAAATATCAAATCCATCTGATGGATTATCCTGGCCAAGGTTTTGCTAAATTGAAATACGGCGACTCATTCTTCTCCAACTCTTGGAGTGGTCAATCCCATCTCGATCACACTCTGACTTTGCAAGTACTTGACTGTGCCCAGAAGCCTTCCGTCCCTGAATTAGAAATTCAGTTAGTCCAGTACCAAAGCACAGTGAGTTGCTTGCAAGTCACTGAGGCGATCTCAGGTCTAAGGGACACTTATACCTATATCCCATCAGAGACATTCTCGACAGCAGAATACTCTGGAGTTGGTCACGTTCAATGATGATGTACCCTTACATCTCACCTGTATGCCATACCAGTGTCTCCACACTCCTTGGTTAAGAGGACAACCAACCCATATGGCCTACAGCGACCTATGCTCGATAGAAGCTGTTGTCCTTATTAACAGCCTATCATTTGGTCGTGAACTGTTTTAAGGACTAATCGATAAATCCTCTCTTTATCGAATCTAAATAGTCCTAAGGACTTCATCATAACAACGGAGTTCATTAGAAGATGAAAGCTTATGATGAAAATACCAAATATATTTTATTTATTAACAAATCAATTACAATACTTGGTTGCTCAACCGTCAACAGCTTGACGATTGGCTTTTTGGGACACATTTCCCAACACTACGTACAATACGAGGAAGACAACTGTGCTCCCACTGATCTTTTTGAACACACATGGTTCTTCCTCGTTCTTGATGAAACCAAATATTTTGATGACATCATTGAAACGAGTATTCAGATGCTTACTTAAGTCTATAAATGGACCTTTGCAGCTTGTAGATCTTGTGATCATCATCACTGGATGTGAAACCAAGCGACTGTTCCATATAGAATGTCGTTTTCACATCCATCTGCCATATTTCATAATCGAAATAGGCTGCAACAGCAAGTAATGTGCGGATGGATTTTAGCATGGCTACGGGCAAAAAAGTATCCTGATAGTCAATGCCTTCGTGCTGACTATAATCTTTTGCTACGAGCCTAGCCTTGAATGTCTCCACATTCCCATCTGCACCTATCTTTCTCTTGAAGATCTATTTACACCCAATAGGTACAATACCTTCAGGTGAATCTACCAAGGTCTATACTTGGTTTGAGTGCATCGAGTCAATTTCTGATCTCATTGCCTCTAACCATTTCTCGGAGTCGATATCTAATATCGCCTCGTCATAGGTCTTGGGGTCATCACCATGAGCCCCATTTCCTGTGAGGAACATTTCCTCTACTTCCTCTTGTATGGTATCTAAGTACCATTCAGGAGGATGAAAAATCTTAGTCGATCTACGAGATGGAAGAGGTTGTGTTAGGACTGGTTCTGATTGATTTGGTTCCTCAGGTTCTTGAGGTCGTTGCTCTTGGGAGACATTCTCCTTGAGCTTAACTATTCTTCCGATGCCACCATCTTGAATAAACTATTTTTCAAGAAAAATAGCATTTCAACTCACAATCACATTGTGGTCTTCCAAAATATAGAAATAGTATCCTAATGACTCTTTAAGATATCCTATGAATCGAGCTCTAAAAGATCTAAACTCTAACTTATCCGCCTGCTGTCTTTTGACATGAGTTGGACAATCTCAAATTCTGAGATGATTCAAACTTTGCTTCTTACCATGCCATATCTCATATGGTGTGGTAGGAATGATTTTAGAAAAAATCCTATTCAATACATAAATTACTGTCATGAGACAATATCTTCAAAGAAATTTGGAGAGGTCCGTGAAGCTCATCATGAAACGGACCATATCTAATGGGATCCGATTTCTCCATTCTGAAACCCCGTTGAGTTGAGACATTCTAGGTGGAGTCCATTGAGAGACTATACCATTATCTTTAAGATAGTCTAAGAACTTCTAACTAAGGTATTCACCTCCTCGATCTGATTGAAGGACCTTAATGGGCTTTCCTGTTTGTTTTTCTACCTCATATCTGAATTCTTTGAACCTTTCAAAGGCTTCAAACTTGTGTTTCATAAGAAACACATACCCATACCTAGACATATTATCAGTAAAGGTAATGAAGTAGATATAGTTACCTCTAGATGGCACATCAAATGGGCCACATGTTAGATGTGTGCCCTAGATGCCAGATCGGCTGACACATTCCTGTACAGAACTAAGGGCAAATTTATAATTTTGACTATAAATGAATAAAAAGGTTATTCTTCTATCACATTGTATACATTGTATCTATGATACATTCTTTGACTTAGTGAAAATATAAATTCATATTTTCAAGAGTTAAAAATTTAATGCATGAATTTACATAATTAACTCATAAACTGCTCCTGACCATAGGATCATCACGAGGATAGTGATCGATCCGAAAGATTGGTGTACGATCGCTTCTTTAGGATAGATGAGTCTTGAGTTTACGGTGTGGAGACACCAGAGTGAGAGTATGGATATTCATTGAGAATAAGAGTACTGAGCGTGACCACCTTGAGTAGTAATAAGGAAGTCTACCTTCTCATCAATGACTAGCTCGATGCTGCAGTTGTGTATCTAGTTCTTTGACCTGAGGTGCATCGACGGTTCACCTTGAGTGTGTTATAGTTTGACTACACTATAACTCGATCTCCTAGCCATTCAGAATTCTGAGGTGTATGTTGGCTGTAGCATATCCATTGTAGGAACCAGATCACACCAAGATGGGATCTATCAACCTCAGTAGATGAGAGGAGTAGTCCTATGATGATCGAAAGATCAAGTCCTTAAGCCCATGGCCATGGCAGAGTAAAATAATAAAAAATAGTTTTCCATTGGGTTTCACATCGGACTCGAATCGATAGATTGATTCATATGACTGATGTTGGATTTGACAAGTTCATCTTAACCCTAATTCAGTCGGGACTCATGATAGAGGAACTCAATCACACAGGTAGCTGCACCAAGAGGTTCGTCTTCAGTTCTGATGGGTTGCCAGTATATACTGCTAGGTGTCACTGATGGATTTTGGGAGCAATTAGAATGATTTTGATGATCGATCATTCTAATTGTCTGAATCAGAAGAGTTCTGGTCCATCGAAAGGAGTTTCGATGATGTCGATGATGAGATCACGACATGTCTCATTACCATACAGAATTGAACCTAACTGGGTCACACAAATAAGGGTTAGGGTCTGGATGTCATTAATTGAGCTACCCCAATTGATTTGGATAAGATCCAATTAGGTTCAAGAAAATCGTACTAGCACTCGATTGAGCCTAACTTTCTCCTCGTGTAATCTTTTCTGTCTCTACTGAGCCAAATATGATCTAACTCATTCAGAGAACCTTGGAAAGGTTTTTCTCAGTCTAATTAAAGTTTGTCCAGCTCAAAAAAGGTTTGTCTTAATTCATGAGATGAATTTAAGATAACACCTGCTAATTTCTAGCACTTGCCAATTTCATTTTAGGACATCTGTCAAAAGTTGACATATGAGTCTTAAAATGAAGAGGATTCATTGGAGGATTTTTATAGAGTGTCCACATATCCAAACCACTTCAAATTGGGTACCATAATCAGATTATGGCATGAGCTCAATTGGATTTAAGTGGGCGCCCCAAATAGATAAGAACCAAAGAGTCCTGATAAACCTGGACTCTTTGGCGCCACCTTATTTGTGCTTATCCAATGTTGGTGCCAACATAGGAGAGAGCATGGAGATTTTTATCTGATGTGATCAGATGATATCACTCCACCAATCAGAATTTTTTCAAAATTTATTAAAATTTTTTGATTGATCGAATGATGTGGCACTGCGCAGCATACAGGATCTATATAAACCCTGCTGCACCTAGGGTTTCGAGATAGAACTTGTTTTATACAAAAAACCCATTAGCTGCTGCCCCATCCCCTCTTCTCCATATCCTCCCTGCTCTCCTTTCTCTCCTCTTCACATTCAAGAAGTTGGACGTTCATCTGGCAAAGGTACAAGGCGTGGTGACGCCTAGAACAGAAGGCTACAGGACATCTTCGACAGGCTACTGCTCCAACTTCAGAAGGAGTTCTGAAGTACTTTCAAATTAGATATTGATCTAATTTTTGGAGCATAGAATCATGAGGAGAAGGAATTTTAGATCCTACCTGAGTGGATACTGGTAGAGGATAGGTGCTTGCATGGCTATATCAGAACCTCAGGCAGTGCTGCGATCATCTACAGGATAATTAGATTACCCTTGAGGTATGTCTATATTTCTCATCCTTTTAGATTTAATTTTAAATTTTAAATATCAGATAATAAAATTAGATCTAATAAATATTATATATAAAATAGTGTAGGATAAAAAATATAAAATTTATTCCACCCTAGATTTGGTGAAATCTGGAAGATCCTACACAGGAAAAAGGCAGTTTTTCCTTCAATTGATATCAGAGCCAGGTTATTGGCTCTATTTCAGATCTATTTTAGATCTGATTTTAATTTTAATTTATTTAATACTAAGTGATTTTAGATGTCACATCAGATATGATAGAATCTAAAATTAAAATATTTAAAATTAAATCTAAGAAGATCTAACATGCATGAGATGCATAACTAGACTAGGATTAATTGAATCCATGAATAGTCTTAAGTTTTATATTTTAATGAGATTAAAATATGAATTAAATATAATTTATTATTTATTTTTTTTTATGTTATAATTATTATAATCAGATCAGAAAATAAAAAATAAAATTTTAATTATTTCATAAAATTGATCTGTTGCATGCCTAGACTAGTTGTAGAATTATTCTAGTAACTTATCTAGAATAATTTTTATTTTGAATAATTTAATTTAAATTTTATTTTTTAGATATTACATGTGATGTATCGGATCTGAAAGTATGTTAATTAGATTGATTTTTGATACATGAGATATATGCAAAGCATGTATTAGTTAGATCTTAAATTGTATATGTGATATGTTAATTTAGATCTAACTAGTTTTGTAGTTAAATTTATATTTCTAATTAAGGTGTTCCTCATGGCCGTCTGGTCATAAGAACAAAGTAGGATTTTAAGACCCTCTCTTCTCATTCAATGGGGTGTTCATATGACGTGTAGGGGTACCGTGCATTCATCCTTAATCAGAAATCAAAACTTACTTTTCTGCAAAACCCTAGATTCTGAAATCCTAGGATTTATTTTACATAATTTGTTTATGAACTCAAACTTAATTAATGTATTGAGCTTATGAAATCAAGTTAGGTCTAAAATTGAGAATTTTAGATCTAAGATATTTTCATAAGATTGGGTTCGGGCTTAGGTAGCTCAATCAGGTCTAGCGGTTGATCAAACTGAATCAAGAGTTGGTTAGGTGGTATCATGAAAGCTAATAATTGACCAGCCTAATAGGATTAAGTCTGGGTCAAGGTTGAATCACATTTAGATGTGACTCGATCAAGTTAAGACCTAATTTGGCTCAGTGGTTAGAGCCTGGATTGTAGACTAACTCAATTAGTTCTGGTTCGATAATTTGATGTCTAAGGTAAGTTGGGCAGATACGATCGACTGATTTTTAATTGGGAGCTACTCGACTCGAATACATTCTTGTCGAGTTAATGGCATATCCCTCCCATCGATCTCACTTACCTAGCCATATGTGCGATCCAGTTCTGATTTGAGGTGGCTAACAATTCGAGCTGACCCGTGCCACTAGGTTAGTCATAATTGTTATGACTATGTCAAGTCAAGTTTAAAGAGACCTAAATCAAATCTCCCTAAAAAAATATTAAGTCTAGGTCTTCCACCATTGTGGATGTGCGGGCCCTTCTTGGGGTTGATTGTTCTCGGTTGGTTACAGTGGCTCAGTTGCATCGAAAAGATGCAACCATATCCATTAGGCATTGGATGCTACGGATTAGAGGATGGGTTAGGCTCAATATTCTGGATACGGTGAGAGACCCAATCAAGAATCTATTTCGTGCAAATGGTGGGTTTGGCTTAACTAAGGATTGGAGCAATATCCCGGATACAGTGAGCTTCATGAATTAGAGACCAAGTTTTGGGTGCACCATGATTAGAGAATCATTGGATAAGGGTTGTCCACTCATCGGTTGACCCATCACCAATAACTGTTTGGTGAGGTGATGAGCCAGTCGGTGAGACTGCACCACCCACTAAAAATCACTAATCACGAAGATTTTCACATCTTTACCAAGGGAGTGTAGAAATCTGAGAAAATAGTGGGAGCCTAATTTGTTTAAAAATAAAAATTCTAAATAAATTGGTTGAGTCTGATTACAAAATCTAACTAGAAACTTTGACTCTCTACAGAAAACATGTCTGCCTCAAACCCCCTGACCAAAATTCTAGACACTCATAGACTGACTGGACCAAATTTTAAGGACTGATTGAGGAACTACATAATTATTCTGGGTTTCGAAAAATTGACTCATGTCTTGGACCAGGACCCACCTGCCATGCCAGCATGTCCGACTGCTGAATAGAGAGCGTCTCTGAAAAAGTGGACGGATGATGATAACAAAATCAGAAACTACATGTTGGGTGCAATGTCTGATGATTTGCAGCACCAACATGAAAATATTTTGACACCCCTCCAAATGTTGGCTCACCTATGAGAGTTGTTTGGTGAACAGAGTCGTGCGGTCAAGTATCAAGTCTGTCAAAGACTTTTTAAGGCCAAGATGCGTGATGGACAGTCAGTCCAAGATCATTGTTTGATAATAATCAAGGATCTTGAGGAGCTTGAGAAGCTCGGTATCATCTTAGACAAAGATTTTTAGATTGATGTGATCCTTCAGTCCTTGTCCGATGCATATGGTCAGTTCATCATGAACTTCCATATGCATAAGATGCAATATACCTTGGCCAAGTTAATGAATATGCTGATTACGGCTGAGCTTTCAATGAAAGGTTCAAAAGGCTCAGTTCTTACTATGGAGCGGACTTCTTCCAAGAGAAAGTCTTTTGAAAAGAAAAAGAAGTCCGTAAAGAAGCAGAAAATGGATGGTAAGAACAAGAAGATAGGACTGAAGAAGAAGGCTTCTGAAAAGGAAAAGTGTTTTCACTGTCAGTCAGAAGGCCATTGGAAGTGGAACTGTCCTCAGTACCTGGCCACTCTGAAGAACAAGAAGGATGGTCCTTCTGGAGGGATGCTCATTATCGAATCTAATCTTACAGTTTCTTCTGCATCCAGTTGGGTGCTTGACTCTGGTTCTAGTGCTCCTTTGTGCACTTCTATGCAGGGTCTTGAGGAGAGCAGGAGGCTGAGGGATGGGGAGATGATCCTACATGTCGAAAATGGAGCAAGAGTTGCTGCTATGGCCGTAGAAATCTACCCTCTGTGATTACCGATAGGATTAGATTTAGTTTTAAGAGACTATTATTATGTGCCTGCAGTAAGCAAGAATTTGATTTCTGTTTCATGTTTAGCACAAGAAGGCTATGTGATTAGCTTTCATAAGGATCATTGTAACATATTTTATGAAAATAATAAAGTTATAAATGGTTTTATTATTAATGGTCTCTATCAGTTACATGTTGATGTATCTATTTTTAATATTGAGCAAAATATGAATGCCATAGAAATTAAAAGGCCTAGAGATAGCCTAAATGATAAGTATCTGTGGCACCTAAGGCTAGGTCATATAGCGGAAGACAGGGTTAACAAATTAGAGAAATCTGGGCTATTGAGTCCGTTGACTTCTGAGTCATATTTAGTTTGTGAATCATGCTTTCAAGGCAAAATAACCAAGCTTCCTTTTATGGGACATGGGGAAAGGGCCACAGACATACTTGCCCTAGTACATATGGATGTGTGCGGGCCATTTGATGTGCCGATTAGTGGCAACTTTATCTACTTCATTATCTTTACCGATGATATGTCCAGGTACGGGTATATATTTCTAATGAAACACAAGTCTGAAGCTTTTGAAAGGTTCAAAGAATTCAGACATGAGGTAGAAAAATAAACAGGAAAGCCCATTAAGATTCTTCGATCAGATCGAGGAGGTGAATACCTTAGTCAAAAATTCCTAGACTATCTTAAGGATAATGATATAGTCTCTCAATGGACTCCACTTGGAACGTCTCAACTCAACGGGGTTTCAAAATGGAGAAATCAGACCCTATTAGATATGGTCCGTTCTATGATGAGCTTCACAGACCTCTCAGAACTTCTTTGGGGACATTGTCTCATGACAGCAATTTATGTATTGAATAGGGTTTCCTCTAAAATCGTTCCTACCACACCGTATGAGATATGGCATGGTAAGAAGCCAAGTCTGAATCATCTCAAAATTTGAGGTTGTTTGGCTCATATCAAGAGACAGCAGACGGACAAGTTAGACTTCAGATCTTTTAGAGCTCGGTTCATAGGATATCCTAAAGAGTCATTAGGATATTATTTTTATATTCTGAAAGACCACAATGTGATTGTGAGTCGAAATACTATTTTTCTTGAAAAATAGTTTATTCAAGATGGTGGCATCGGAAGAATAATTAAGCTCAAGGAGAATGTCTCCTAAGAGCAATGAGCTAAAGAACCTGAGGAACCCAATTAATCAGAACCAGTCCTAACACAATCTCTTCCACCTCATAGATTGACTAGGGTTTCTCGTCCTCCTGAAAGGTACTTAGGTACCATACAAGAGGATGTAGAAGAAATGTTCCTCACAAAAAATAGGGTTCATGTTGATGATCCCAAGACCTATGACGAGGCTATATCAGATATCGACTCTGAGAAATGGTTGGAGGCAATGAGATCAGAAATTGACTCGATGCACTCAAACCAAATCTAGACCTTGGTAGATCCACCTGAAGGTATTGTACCTATTGGGTGTAAATGGATCTTCAAGAGAAAGATAGGTGCAGATGGGAATGTGGAGACATTCAAGGATAGGCTCGTCGCGAAAGGTTATAGTCAGCACGAAGGCATTGACTATCAAGATACCTTCTTGCCCGTAGCCATGCTAAAATCCATCCGCAAATTGCTTGCTGTTGCAGCCTATTTCGATTATGAAATATGGCAGATGGATGTAAAAATGGCATTCTTAAATGGATATCTTGAGGAAGATATCTATATAGAACAGCCGCTTGGTTTCACATCCAGTGATGATGATCACAAGGTCTGCAAACTGCAAAGGTCCATTTATGGACTTAAGCAAGCATCTCAGAGTTGGAATACTCATTTCAATGATGTGATCAAAACATTTGGTTTCAACAAGAATGAGGAGGAACCATGTGTGTTCAAAAAGGTCAGTGGGAGCATAGTTGTCTTTCTCGTATTGTACATGGATGACATCCTCCTAATTGGGAATGACATTCCCATGTTCACCTCAATCAAAGTATGGTTGTCTAAGGAGTTCTCTATGAAAGATCTAGGAGAGGCATCCTTTATACTGGGTATTAAGGTCTATAAAGATAGACCAAATAAGATGCTGGGACTTTCACAGAATATGTACATAGAGGAGGTGCTAAAAAGGTTTAGCATGGAAAACTCCAAAAGAGGTTTATTACCTTTTAGACATGGCATTCATCTCTCCAAGAAGATGTGCCCTAGCACACCTGAGGAGATTGAATGCATGAGCAAGATCCCTTATGCTTCGGCAATAGGGAGCCTCATGTATGCCATGCTATGTACACAATCTGATATAGCCCATGCTGTGAGTGTCACAAGCAGATATCAGTAGAATCCAGACGAAGAGCACTGCACTTCTGTGAAATGTATCCTTAAGTACTTGAGAAGGACTAAGGATATGTTTCTAGTCTTTGAGAATGGAGAACTCTAGATTCAGGGATTTACAGACTCAGACTTTATGTCTGATATAGATGATCGAAAGTCGATATCTGAGAGTCTGTTCATTTGCAATGATGGTGCAGTTTGCTGGGAGAGTTCCAAGCAAACGGTAATTACAGATTCCACCATGGAGGCAGAGTATATTACCGCATCGAAAGCTGCAAAGGAGGCATTCTGGTACAAGAAATTTACCACAGAGCTTGGAGTGATGTCATCGGATGCCATACCTCTTTACTGCGATAATAATGATGCCATAGCCCTAGCTAAGGAGCCAAGATCTCACCAGAAGTCTAAGCACATCGAGTGTCGATTCCATCTGATCCGTGATTACCTCGAAAAAGGTTATGTCGAGGTCAAGAGAGTCGACTCCACAGACAATGTGGCAGACCCGCTGACTAAGCCATTGGGCCAACAGAAGATCCAAGCCCACCTTGAGAAGATGGGACTTAGATATGTAGCCAATTGGCATTAGGTCAAGTGGAAGTTTGTTAGATGTGTGCCCTAGATGCCAGATCGGCTGACACATTCCTGTACAGAACTAAGGGCAAATTTATAATTTTGACTATAAATAAATAAAAGGGTTATTCTTCTATCACATTGTGTACATTGTGTCTGTGATACATCCTTTGAGTTAGTGAGAATGTAAATTCATATTTTTAAGAGTTAAAAATTTAAGGCATGAATTTACATAACTAACTCATAAACTGCTCCTGACCATAGGATCATCACGAGAATAGTGATCGATCAGAAAGGTTGGTGTACGATCGCTTCTTTAGGATAGATGAGTCTTGAGTCTACAGTGTGGAGACACCAGAGTGAGAGTATGGATTTTCGTTGAGAACAAGAGTACTGAGCGTGACCACCTCGAGCAGTAATAAGGAAGTCTACCTTCTCGTCAATGACTAGCTCGATGCTGTAGTTGTGTATCTAGTTCTTTGATCTGAGGTGCATCGACGGTTCACCTTGAGTGTGTTATAGTTTGACTGTACTATAACTCGATCTCCTAGCTATTCAAAATCCTGAGGTGTATGTTGGCTATAGCATATCCATTGTAGGAACCAGATCACACCAAGATGGGATCTATCAACCTCGATAGATGAGAGGAGTAGTCCTATGATGATCGAAAGATCGAGTTCTTAAGCCCATGGCCATGGTAGAGTGAAATAATGGAAAAAAGTTTTCCATTGGGTTTCACATCGGATTCGGATCGATCGATTGATTCATATGACTGATGTTGGGTTTGACGAGTTCACCTTAACCCTAATTCAGTCGGGACTCATGATAGAAGAACTCAATCACATAGGTAGCTGTACCAAGAGGTTCTACTTCAATTCTGATGGGTTGCCATCATATACTGCTATGTGTCACTGGTGGATTTTGGGAGCAATTAGAATGATTTTGATGATCGATCATTCAAATTGTCTGAATCAGAAGAGTTCTGGTCCATTGAAAGAAGTTTCGATGATATCGATGATAAGATCACGATATTATTGGAGCATGATCCTGGCTCTTCCCATGGGCCTTGGGTGCAGCGGAACCAGCAACGAATAGATCTGGAGACTTCTGGACACGATCCAAGGCCCTTGATGAAATCAGCCTGGTTACTATCTTCTTCGTCAGCCTTTCGTTCCAGATGAAGAACGCCTTTGAAACCACCTCAAAAAAATTCAAGATCTGGTACCCAACCAGATCAGACCTGGACCAAGGTCCTCCAATTCATATATCTTAAATCGGGATATTCTAGATAGAAAAGAAGATAGATGGAAACAGACCTCGCAGATCTGTCCTGCTGCAGCCTTTTTGTAGATCTGTTGATGGAGATCTCACCCACACCTCAAACGATCTTAGATCAACTCCAGATCTGAGAGAGACTTGTACCAACCTCTTCTTAAGAGATTTCAGGTCTTAGACCTGGTATTTGGGTGCCTGCAAGAGAGGGGAGAGAAGAAATGGCTGGCGGCTGCAAAGGGGGGAAGGGGCTAGCGCCTCCCTTCCTTTCTTTCCTTTTATGGACTGGTGGCAAGAAATCCTAGAGTTTCTTGCTCCTAGGGCATGAAGAATTACTGGAGAGAGAGGGAGAAGAGAGAGAGAGAGATTTGGGAGAAAGAGTCGTCTATTTTCTTGGCTTAATCAAACCTATACAAGTACATGTATATATAAACACCGGGTCAAATGACCCAAACCCAAAACTCCCTTGACCAACTCTATGGGAGATTAGGTTAACCCAAGCCCATGTACACCCATGACTCGACCTAATCTCACCTTTTCTGGGCCCAGACCTGGCCCATAATGAGTTGGTCCCTTGAGGCCCACATAACCTAGACCTCAAGAACCCGAAAGGCCCACAGCCTTTCAACCTAGGGCCCAACTAGCCCTAGAGCCTCCATGAAGCCCTCATGAATGATGGACCTTGGCCTTAGCCTTGGTCCCCTGGGCCTTGGGCACACCACCTGGATCACAATAATCTCTACCTTGGTGTCCCAAGGCCTCAACCAGCTCCACTCTGTCCATCAGCCGCATCAGCTCAACACATCTCTGAAAGCTGTCCCGTGGAAGTACCTTCGTAAATACATTAGCTGAGTTCTCCTTGGTGTGTACCTTTACCAGCTCCACCTCACCATCCTCCACAAGCTCCCTGATCTGATGATACCGAATGTTGATGTGCTTTGTCCTTGCATGATAGACTGAGTTCTGTGCTAACAGAAGTGCACTCTGGCTGTCACAGTGCACTCTAACGGCCTCCTGAGTAAGGCCCATCTCTGTCAACAAACCCTTCAGCCAAATTGCCTCCTTAGTTGCTTCTGTCAGCCCGATGTATTCTGCCTCTGTAGTGGATAGGGCCGTGATAGGCTGCAGACTCGATCTCCAAGAAATAGGACCTCCATACAGGCTAAAGATGAAGCCTGTCATAGACCTCCGGGTATCCACATCTCCATCGAAGTCTGCATCTACATAACCGCCAATCAGCCCCTGAGCCTCCCTGGATATGTCAGAGTATCCCACTACACCTCCTCGCTGTCCGTAGCAGATGCCAACTCCAACTGATCCCATTAGGTATCTGAATATCCACTTCAGAGCTCTCCAGTGCTCCCTGCCAGGCTGCGCCATGAACTTGCTAACCTGACTCACTGCATGAGCGATGTCTGGCCTACAACAGACCATCGCATACATCAAGCTCCCAACTCCTGAAGCATAAGGAACCTTCTTCATCTCCTGAGCCTCCACCTTAGTCTGTGGTGCCATGGTCTTCGAGAGTCTGAAGTGACCGGCAAGTCGCAGCTCCGTCGGCTTTGCTCCCTTCATCCCGAACCTCTCTAAGACCTTCTGTATGTAGCCCTTCTGAGATAGATGCAGCACCCTCCAGGCTCGGTCTCTGAAAATCTCCATGCCTAGGATCTTCCTTGCAGGGCTCAAATCCTTCATCTCAAACTTCCGAGATAAGGATGCCTTCAGATCCTACACAACCTTCCTACTCTTGCATGCTATAAGCATGTCATGCACATACAAGAGTAGGAACAGCCTAGAACCATCCTCAAGAGACTGAACATAAACACAGGGATCAAACTCACACCTGGAAAGTCCAATGCTGCGCACATAAGAGTCGAACTGCTTGTACCATTGCCTCGACGACTGCTTCAGCCTGTACAGCGACTTCTGCAACAAACAAACCTTTCCCTCTGATCCTGGATCTCTGAAATCGGGTGGCTGCTCCATGTAAATCCTCTCCTCCAAATGCCTATGGAGGAATGCCATCTTGACATCCATCTGCTCCAGCTCTAAATCCTGAGCTGCTACAATGCTCAGCAACACTCTGATGGAAGTATGTCTGACGACGGGAGAGAAGACCTCGCTGAAGTCGATGCCTTCCTTCTGGGAGTATCCCTTGGCCACTAACCTCACCTTGAATCTGAAACCTCCCTGCTCTGAAGGCCCTTGCTTGCAACTGTAGACCCATTCGCAGCCAATGGGCCTCTTCCCCTGTGGCAACTGCACCAATCGCCACGTCTAGTTCTGGTGGAGAGACTGCATCTCCTCGGGCATTACCTGGACCCATCGCTCTCTGTCCTGGCTCTCAATAGCCTCCTGATATGTATATGGGTCTCCATTCACTGTCATCAGGGTATATGACAGCATCTCCTCGAAGCCATATCGGTCCGGTTGCCTGATGGTCCTCTTGGGCTTGTGTAGGGCAACATCGATATCAGTCCTCGGTCCTGCTCGCTCCTGCTGGACCTCTCCGCCTCCATCATCCATTCGAGTCCTCTCCACCTGTGAAGACACCTTAGGTAGGTTCTCCACCAGAATGTCATATCCTCCAGTAGTACCTGCAAGAGGCAAAATAAAAGAGGTAAGCTGTCCAGCAGTGCCCTGCTGGACCTCCTCCTGCTCATGCTGCTCCTCCATGTCTGCTCGCCTCTGTAGGATTGACTCCTCATCAAAAGTCACATCCTGACTAATGATGACCTTCTTTTCCAAGGGATCCCATAGCCTGTATCCCTTGACTCCTCTCGGATAGCCTAGAAACACCGCCTTGCATGATCTGGCATCTAGCTTGCTCTGCTCACCAGCTCCAATGTGCACATAGGCCGTGCACCTAAATACCCGTAGATGGCCCATCCCAACTGTCCTCCCAGACCACACCTCCTCTGGAAGCCTGCCATCCAACCTGGTGTGAGGTGACCGATTGACCAAGTAATCCGCTGCGTCAACTGTGTCAACCCAAAACTCCTTTGGAAGCCCTACCTGCAGCCTCATGCATCGTGCCTTTTCCAAAAGTGTTCTGTTCATCCTCTCGGCCACCCCATTCTACTGTGGAGTCCCCCTAACTGAAAAGTGTCTCCTGATCCCACACTCCTCACAGTAGTCCTGGAACTCTTTGCTGGTGTACTCTCCGTCATTGTCTGACCTCAGACACTTCACGCTCCTCCCCTACTCCTTCTCCACCTCCGCTTTCCAAATCTTGAATTTGGTGAAGACCTCTGACTTCTCTCTCATGAAATAAATCCAGAGTTTCCTTGAGAAATCATCAATCAGGGTCATGAAGTATCTAGCCCCATTCCTAGTTGAAACTGGGGCTGGTCCCCACACATCCGTGTGTACTAACTCCAGAGGGGCTGCACTGCGGGCTGTACTGATATTGAACTGAACTCTCCTCTGCTTTTCCATCTGGCAAGGATCACAGATCTCTCCTGTAGCACCATCCTCCAGATCAGAGATGAGTCCTCTCCTGCTCAACTCCCTCAGCCCTCTGTCACCCATGTGGCCTAGGCAGTAGTGCCACATCCTGTAAGTCCCCTCCTGGTCTTGTGCTGCAGCTGCTACATCAGACTCTCCGATCACCACAGATCCCTCCATGAGATAGAGGTTATTGTCCAACCTTCTGCCTCTCATCACTACCATAGCTCCATTAGAAATGTTCAGTACTCCGCTTCTAGCCCTACTGCTGAAGCTGTATCCACTGCGCTCCAGGTAGCTTAGTGACACCAGATTTTTTTCTAGCTCGGAGATGTACTTTACATTTGTCAATGTCCTCACAATCCCATCAAATATCCTCACCCTGACCGTCCCTATCCCAGCCACCTTGCAAGGATGATTGTCGCCTAGAGTCACTGATCCCTCATCTATCTTGGTGTATGTCGCAAACCAAGACCTGTGTGGTGTGTAGTGATGTAAGCACGTAGAGTCTAGTGTCCACTCCTCTGTGTAATGCCTATGACCATCTGATACCACAAGTAGATCATCCTCCACCTGCTGCCCAGCAACTGCACTTACTGATTCTGAGCCACTTCTTTCTCCCTTCTTGCTCTTCCATAGTGGACATTCTCGCTTGAAGTGCCCGAACTCTTTGCACTTGAAGCATTTCACCTCTCTCTTTCCCTTCCTGGACTTGGACGGCCCCCTGGACTTGCTTCTGCCTCTGCCTCTACCTGTCCTCTCCCCTACTGCCAAACCCTCCTGGGAAGCCCGATCTCTGGTCAACTTTTTTCTCTACTCATTCGACCTCAGCACCGAGACCATGTCCTCATACTCCAGAGTCTCCTTGCCGTAGAGCAGTGTAGTCACCAAAGAATCATATGATCCGGACAGCGAACATAGAAGCAATAGAGACTTGTCCTCCTCATCCAGCTTCACCCCGATATTCACCAACTCCATGCACAACTGGTCGAACCTCTGAATGTGGCCAATCACATCAGATCCCTCCTGCATCCGATAACTGTACAACCTCTTCTTCAGCATCAGCTTGTTGCACATATTCTTCCCCATGTACATGGTGTGCAACTTCGACCAAAGGCCCTTCGGGGTCTTTTCTTCTAGCACTGAATACAACACCGCACCCGCCAAATATCTTCTGATCATCGAGCATGCTTTCTTCTCCAATGATGCCCACTGTCTATTTGTCATTCCCTCAGGCTTCTCATCCAAAGCCTGATCCAGATCTGTTTGCACCAGAAGATCCTCCACCCAAATTTTCCACATGGAAAAATTTTCCTTGCCATCAAACTTCCCAAAATCGATCTTCATATTGCTGCCCATGACTGGATCCAAGCCAAACAAGCAATATAAAATCAAGAAGTGTAGAATATACCTTGATGGTACCTTGCTAAAAATTTTCAGCACTTGGGATATTCAACTTCTCGCACTTGGAACTGCTTCCTCACCATCGTGGCTCTGATACCAACTATTGGAGCATGATCCCTGCTCCTCCCACAGATCTTGGGTGCAGCGGAACCAGCAACGAATAGATCTGGAGACTTCTGAATATGATCCAAGGCCCTTGACGAAATCTGCCTGATTGCTGTCTTCTTCATCAGCCTTTCGTTCCAGATGAAGAACACCTTTGAAACCACCTCAAAAAAATTCAAGATCTGGTACCCAACTAGATCAGACCTGGACAAAGGTCCTTCAATTTATAGATCTTAAATCGGGATATTCTAGATAGGGAATAAGATAGATGGAGATAGACCTCGCAGATCTATCCTGCTGCAGCCTTTTTATAGATCTGTTGATGGAGATCTCACCCGCACCTCAAACGACCTCAGATCAACTCCAGATCTGAGAGGGACTTGTACCAACCTCTTCTCAAGAGATTCTAGGTCCTGTACCTAGTGTTTGGATGCCTGCAAGAGAGGGGAGAGAAGAAATGGCTGGCAGCTGCAAAGGGGGGAAGGGGCTAGCGCCTCCCTTCCTTTCTTTCCTTTTATGGACTGGCGGCAAGAAATCCTAGGGTTTCTTGCTCCTGGGGCATGGAGAATTACTGGAGAGAGAGAGAGAAGAGAGAGAGAGACTTGAGAGAAAGAGTCGTCTATTTTCTTGGCTTAATCAAACCTATACAAGTACATGTATATATAAACACAGGGTCAAATGACCCAAACCCAAAACTCTCTTGACCAACTCTATGGGAGATTAGGTTAACACAAGCCCATGTACACCCATGACTCGACCTAATCTCACCTCTCCTGGGCCCAGACCTGGCCCATAAAGTGTTGGTCCCTTGAGGCCCACATAACCTAGACCTCAAGAACCCGAAAGGCCCACAACCTATCAACCTAGGGCCCAACTAGCCCTAGAGCCTCCATGAAGCCCTCATGAATGATGGACCTTTGCCTTAGCCTTGGTCCCCTGGGCCTTGGGCACACCACCTGGATCACAACAGACATGTCTCATTACCATACAAAATTGAACCTAACTAGATCACACAAACAAGGGTTAGGGTCTAGATGTCATCAATTGGGCTACCCCAATTGATTTGGATAAGATCTAATTAAGTTCAAAGAAATCGTGCTAGCACTCGATTGAGCCTAACTTTCTCCTCGTGTAATCTTTTCTGTCTCTACTGAGCCAAATGTGATCTGGCTCATCCAGAGAATCTTGAAAAGGTTTCTCTCAGTCTAATTGAAGCTTGTCCAGCTCAAAAAAGGCTTATTTTAATTCATGAGATGAATTTAAGATAACACCTGCTAATTTCTAGCACCTGCCAATTTCATTTTAGGATATCTATCAAAAGTTGACATATGGGTCTTAAAATGAAGAGGATTCATTGAAAGATTTTTGTGAAGTGTCCACATATCCAAACCACTTCAAATTGGGTGCCATAATTAGATTATGGCATGAGCTCAATTGGATTTAAGTGGGTGCCCCAAATAGATAAGAACCAAAGAGTCCTGATAAACTTGGACTCTTTGGCGCCACCTTATTTGTGCTTATCCAATGTTGGTGCCAACATAGGAGAGAGCATGGAGATTTTTATCTGATGTGATCAGATGATATCACTCCACCAATCAAAATTTTTTCAAAATTTATTGAAATTTTTTGATTGATCGAATGATGTGGCACTGCGTAGCATACATGATCTATATAAACCCTGCTGCACCTAGGGTTTCGAGATAGAACTTGTTTTATGCAAAAAACCCATTAGCTGCCCCCCCCTCCCCTCTTCTCCATATCCTCCCTGCTCTCCTTTCTCTCCTCTTCATGTCCAAGATGTTGGACATTCATCTGGCAAAGGTACAAGGCATGGTGATGCCTGGAATAGAAGGCTGCAGGACATCTTCGACAGGCTGCTGCTCCAACTTCAGAAGGAGTTCTGAAGTACTTCCAAATCAGATATTGATCTAATTTTTGGAGTGTAGAATTGTGAGGAGAAGACATTCTAGATCCTACCTAAGTGGATACTGGTAGAGGCCAGCCACTTGCGTGGCTACATCAGAACCTCAGGCAGTGCTGCGATCATCTACAAGGTAATTAGATTACCCTTGAGGTATGTCTATATTTCTCATACTTTTAGATTTAATTTTAAATTTTAAATATCAAATAATAAAATTAGATCCAATAAACATTAGATCTGAAATAGCATAGGATAAAAAATATAAAATTTATTCTACCCCAGATTTGGTGAAATCTGGAAGATCCTACACAGGAAAAAGGCAGTTTTTTCTTCACCGCACACATTCGTATGTACTAGGAAAGTAGGTCTGTGGCCCTTTCCCCATGTCCCGCAAAAGGAAGCTTGGTCATTTTGCTTTGAAGGCATGATTCACAAACTGGATATGACTTGAAAGTCAACAGACTCAATAGCCCGGATTTCTCCAATTTGTTAACCCTGTCTTCCGCTATATGACCTATCCTTAGGTGCCACAGATACCTATCTTTAGACTATCTCTAGGCCTTTTAATTCTTATGGCATTCATATTTTGCTCAATATTAAATACAGATACATAAATATGTAGCCAATAGAGACTGTTAATAAGAAAACTATCTGCAACTTTATTATTTTCATAAAAAATATTACAATGGTTCTTATGAAAACTAATCACATAGCCTTCTTATGCTAAACATGAAACAAAAATCAAATTCCTGCTTGCTGCAGGCACATAATAACAGTCTCTTAAAACTAAATCTAATCCTAATGGTAATCACAGAGGGTAGGTTCCCACGACCACAGCAGCAACTCTTGCTCCATTCCTGATGCATAGGATCATCTCCCCATCCCTCAGCCTCCTGCTCTCCTCAAGATCTTGCATAGAAGTGCACAAATGAGTACTAGAACCAGAGTCAAGTACCCAACTGGATGCAGAAGAAATCGTAAGATTAGATTCTAAAATGAGCATACCTCCAGAAGGATCATCTTTCTTGTTCTTCAGGATTGTCAGGTACTAAAGACAGTTCCACTTCCAATGGCCGTCTAATTGGTAGTGAAAATATTTTTCCTTATCAGCAGCCTTCTTCTTCGGTTCTGTCTTCTTCTTCTTGCCATCTACCTTCTGCTTCTTCGCAAACTTCTTTTTCTTTCCAAAAGATTTTCTCTTGGAAGAAGTCCACTCCACAGTAAGAATGGAGCCTTTTGAACCCTTCATAGAAAGCTCAGTCGTAACCAGCATGTTCATTAACTTGGCCAAGGTACACTGCATCTTATGCATATAAAAGTTCATGATGAACTGACCATATGCATCGGACAAGGACTGAAGGATCACATCAATCTGAAAATCCTTATCTAAGATGATACTGAGCTTCTCAAGCTCCTCAAGATCCTTGATCATTGTCAAACAATGATCTTGGACTGACTGCTCATCACTCATCTTGGCCTTAAAAAATCTTTGACAGACTTGATACTTGACCGCGCGACTCTGTTCACCAAATAACTCTTGTAGGTGAGCCAACATTTGGTGGGTAGTCAAAATATTCTCATGTTGGCACTGCAAGTCATCAGACATTGCATCCAACATGTAGTACCTTGCTTTGTTATCATCATCCGTCCACTTTTTTAGAGACGCTCTCTGTTCAGTAGTCGGACGTGCTGGTATGGCAGGTGGATCCTGGTCCAAGACATGAGTCAATTTTTTGAAACCCAGAATAATTTTGTAGTTCCTCAACCAGTCCTTGAAATTGGGTCCAGTCAGTCTATGGGTGTCTAAAATTTTGGTCAGGGGGTTTGAGGCAGATATGTTTTCTATAGAGAGTCAAAAGTTTCTAGTTAGATTTTGTAATCAGACTCAACCAATTTATTTAAAATTTTTATTTTTAAATAAATTAAGCTTCCACTATTTTCTTAGATCCCTACACTCTCTTGGTAGAGATGTGAAAATCTCCGTGATCAGTGATTTTTCATGGGTGGTGCGGTCTCACCGACTGGCTCACCACCTCACCTAACAATTATTGGTGATGGGTTAACCGATGAGTGGACAACTCTTGTCCAATGATTCTCTAATCATGGTGCATCCAAAACTTGGTTTCTAATTCATGAAGCTCACCATGTCCGGAATACTGCTCCAATCCTTAGTTAAGTCACACCCACCATTTGCACGAACTAGATTTTTGATTGGGTCCCTCACTGTATCCGAAATATTGAGCCCAACCCATCTTCTAATCCATAGCATCCAATGCCTAATGGATATGGTTGCATCTTCCTGGTGCAACTAAGCCACTGTAACCAGTCGAAAACAATCAACCCCGGAAAGGGCCCGCACATCCACAATGGTGGAAGACCTAGACTTAATATTTTTTTAAGAAGATTTATTTAGGTCTCATTAAACTTGACTTGACATAGTCATAACAATTATGACTAACCTAGTGGTATGGATTAGCTCAAATTGTTAGCCATCTCTAATCAGAACTGAGTCGACACATATGGCTAGGTAAGTGAGACTGGTGGGAGGGATATGCCATTAACTCAATAAGAATGCATTCGAGTCGAGTAGCTCCCAATTAAAAATCAGTCGGTCGCATCTGTCCAACTTACCTTAGACACCAAATTATCGAACCAGAACTAATTGGGTTAGCCTACAATCCAGGTTCTAACCACTGAGCCAAATTAGGTCTTAACTTGATTGAGTCACATCTAAATGTGATTTTACCTTGACCCATACTTAATCCTATTAGGCTGGTCAATTATTAGCTTTCATGATCCCACCTAACCAACTCTTGAATCGGTTTGATCAACCGCTAGACCTAATTGAGCTACCCAAGCCCGAACCCAATTTTATGAAAATATCTTAGATCTGAAATTCTCAATGTTAGACCTAACTTAATTTCATAAGCTTAATTCATTAATTAAGTTTAGGTTGATAAACAAAGCATGTAAAATAAATCCTAGGATTTCAGGATCTAGGGTTTTGTAGAAAAGTAAGTTTTGATTTCTGATTAAGGATGAATGCATGGCACCCCTACATATCATATGAACACCCCATTGAATGGGAATAGAGGGTCTTAAAACCCTACTTTGTTTTTATGACCGGACGGCCATGAGGAACATCTTAATTAGAAATATAAATTTAACTACAAAACTAGTTAGATCTAAATTAACATATCACATATACAATTTAAGATCTAACTAATACATGCTTTGCATACATGTTGCTCCTAGATTGATTTTGATGATTACAAAGCAGATTGAAGGGATACAAATAATTTTAAAATGAAAAAGTCCTTATGCTTTTCAAGGGTAAAATTGTAATTTCACTAAAATCCTGATTTGATAGTATCATTTGGTAGAACAAAAGATTTGTGATCCAATGGTGAAAATTTCATTGATTTTGGACTTGTATTTTGAAAGTTATGCATGTTTGAAAATCATGAGTCAACCCGTGAGTCAACTCATGGCACAATGAGCTGATTGGCACACCCTGTGAGTCGACCCTCATGAGTCGACCCCCAGGCATGAGTCGACCCCCATGAGTCGACCCCTGCAGTTTTAGGCTAAAAGTTGCAGAAACTCATTTTCTGGCTGTTGCAACAGAAGTCGACTCATGAGTCGACTCCTGATGCATGAGTCGACCCCTGCGATGGAAAATGTCAGCAACGGCTATTTTTTTGCCCGTTTTAATTGCCATTTATGCTTCCTAAAATTGCTCTAACGGCTCTTTATCTACCTA
>NC_026005.2:57219983-57334660 GCF_000442705.2 Elaeis guineensis | reverse complement strand
ACGCTGACGGTAATCCTTAGCAACTAGACAGGCTTTATAGGTCTCTACCTTTCTGTCCGCTCTTCTTTTTCTCTTGAAAATCTATTTAACACTCTATGGGTTTTATCCTTTCAGGCGGATCAACTAGTATCCAGACACTATTGATCTCCATGGACTTTCATCTCAGACTTCATGCCTTAAGCCATTTTTAAAAGTTGGCCTTTGCATGGCCTCCATGTAGGTGATCGGATCCTCATCATTCTCATCAAGTTCAATAGGATCACCATCCGGATCAGAAAATCATAGTATCTATCCGGTTAATGCGGTACTCTACTGGATCTCCTTAATGTGCCTTTACTGGGCTCGGATTTGATTCACCAATCGAACCAATTCTATATGTGTCGTCCTTTACCTCATGAACTTTATCAAGTTCAATTTTATAGGTATTAGCTCCTTCACCAAGGAACTTCTTTTCCAAAAAGACTGCCTGGCTGCTGACAAATACCTTTGTTCTGCAATGAAGTAGAAGTAGTACCCTTTAGTTTTCTTTGGATATCCTATGAACAAGCATCTATCGGACTTCGGTCCAAGCTTATCTATCTTTAAATACATGACATAAGCTGGACACCCCTAGATCTTAAGATATGAGAGCACCAGCTTATGTCCAGTTCATATCTCATATGGAGTTTTATCGACAGACTTGCGGGCACCTTATTCAAAATATAGTATAGTCTCTAGAGCATATCCCCAAAAAGATATTGGCAAACTGGAAAAGCCCATCATGGATCAGACCATGTCTAATAAGGTTCGATTCCTCCTCTCGGACACACCATTATGTTATGGTATTCCAGAGGGATCCATTGTGAGAGAATCCCATTCTCTTCCAGATATGTCAGAAACTCACTGGTGAGGTATTCACCTTCTCGATCTGATCGAAGGATCTTAATACTCTTTTCAGTTTATTTTTCTACTTCAGCACGGAATCGTTTGAATATTTCAAATGATTCTGACTTATGCTTCATAAGATAGACATACCCATACCTCGATAGATCGTCTGTAAATGTAATGAAGTAGTAGTATGTTCCTCTGGCACTTATGTTCATAACCCACATACATCAGTATGTATTAGACCTAGGACATCACTGGCTCTTTCACCTTTTTCTTTAAAAGGTGACTTAGTCATCTTACCAAGTAGACAAGATTCACAGGTAGGCAATGATTCATAATCATCTATCTCAAGGACACATTCCTTGATCAACCTGTCAATCCTATTCTTGTTCACATAACCAAGCCTACAATGCCAAAGGTAGGATTCGCTAACATTACCTATTTTGGAATATTTACTAGGTGTGTATATTATATTAATAGGCGGTGATATTATGTATATGTCATGTTTTAATTATCCACACATAATTATAGTATCATTCATAATGATATCACAAAATCATCCTTTATTATAAACTTGTAATCAAGTTTGGCCAAAAAGTCTACAGAGATGACATTCATCATAAAGGAGGGACAATAATGATAATTATCTAACATGACACTTTTGGACTCGAAGACAGGCTGCAAAGTTTTCAAGATCAAAATTGAAACAAGATTTCCATCTCCAACATTAAGGAACTACTCGTCCTCTTGAAATTCTCTACTTACCTACAGTCCCTACAATGAATTGCATATATTAATAGGACTTCCACTATCCAATACCCAGGTAGTAGTATCACAAATAGAGAAATTATAAGGTATTATCATATAAATACCTTGTGAAGCAACCACTTGCCTCTTTCTCTTGTTCTTAAGCCTGTTTGGGTCAAGGGTGGTTATATAAGCAGGATAATTCTTTTTTCAATGACCCAGCTTCTTACAGAAGAAGCACTCTGCCTGGCTCTTATCAACTTTTGACGGTTTGCTCTGCTTGGGATCGACGGCACAAGATTTTTGCACCTTTTTCTTCTTTCCTCTCCTAGAGGATCGACGCCCTATAGATGAATCTCCCACTAAATTCACTGACTCTTTTTGGAGCTGGTGATCCTTTTCAAAAGTCTGCAATAATCATAGCAAACGATTGTAGTTTACTGCAGACTTCGTCATTCTATAATGACTGAGAAAAGGTAGGTAGGATTTCGGTAGCGAATTGAGGATAGCATCCTTGCCTAATTGTTCATGTAACGGAAAGCCAAGTTTGCTAAGGCATTCAATCTGCTCAATCATATATAATACATGATCGATGACTGAAGCTCTCTCTCATATACGGGCATTGAATACTGTGCAGGAGGTTTTATGTCTCTCTGCATCCTCAGGGGTGCCGAAGGACTCATTCAATATTTGAAACATCTTCTCAGGCTGTGCATCCTCAAACTTATGACTAAGTTCATCATTCATAGCTGCCCTCATCATGCAACGCACAGTCGTGCAATCATTAAGCCACTTCATGTAAGTGTCTCTCGCAGCACGAGGAGCATTGACTGTAGGTTTTTCAGGTGCCTGATCTATAAGGACATACAAAATTCTCTCATGCTCCAACACGATCTTCAACTTTTGATACCAGCTATCAAAGTTGGGTCCGGTGAGCTTGTCGCTGTCCAACAGTGAACGGAGGGATAGTGTGTTGGCCATAACTAGAAGGAGAAAATATTAGTCTATTGGTATATGAATTTTTTTTTTTTAATCCTAAAGATATGGACTTTAGTCTCAAGATCCTCTCACTATCTTTTTACGAATTGATAGCTGCTACCTCCAACTCAAAAAATTACATTACTTTCTTAGCAGGTACTAGAATCCACATGGACTACATTCGAGTCCGAGTGTGGCTCGACCAACCCTAGTGCATCCATGGGTAGGTTCATAACTAATTGTTTCTCCAAAGAACTTCTAGCATTGGGTTTTGTCTCAGACATCCCTTCAGCAGGCGTGTGGTGCCTCCACTGAAAATCTTGATTAGATCCAACCATTAATATGACACATCAAGTGCATCTAATAAACGGATGTCCAGGTCCGAGTGTGGCTCGACCAACCTGAGCATTGATCTGAAGGTATATTATGATGGTCATATGATGAATGACAATTTCAATACGTAATAGACACTACACGTGTGGTGCCTCCAATGTCTATTTGGAATATTAGACTCATTATCATACATCTTAATGGGAGGCAATGATCAAGTTATCTCATAACTTTATCATTTTATGGACTTAATAATTTAGAGGATTCGATTTTATTGACCTAAGAATAAGAGAAGAAGTCGACCTGCAAGCGCAAATCCTTCTACTGACTTCACCAAATCATGTAAAGGATTAAACACAAGCTGGTCTAAAGATACCTAAATCAGTCACACCGATTCACCTTAATGGCATGGGTCTGCACGAATCGATTAGTGACCTAATCAAAACATAATCTATTATGTTGGTCAGGTAAGTGAGATCAATAGAAGAGATCTACCCTTAACCCACCGTAGACACATCTAGGTGAATAGCTCTCAATTAAAAACCACTTGATCAAATCTGCCAAACTTACCTTAGACACCAACTGGTTAATTAGTTTTGATTTGGCACACCAGAAGATTCAGACTCACCCACGGAGCCATGATCATGGTTCATTTATTAGGGTTAAACATATGGACTTGATCAAACTTCAACTATTAAGATTGATTTAGAGAAATACTGACCTAATCTAATTCAACACTTGATTAGATTTAATTAATTTCTCTACTTGGTTCATATGTATTTCTAACCCTCGGTCTAACCCATTAAAAGGATCTGATTCATGCTAACCCTTTGCTCATCATATTATGTGGTGTTTTAATGATCTTCAATTCTCAATTCTAGATCATTCAAACTTAATTCAAAATTAAGTGTGTGAAATGTGTGTTTCAGTTTGTAGAACTATTCTACAAGGATTTCAAGTGAAGCATACCATATATTTCAACACATGAAAATAAATTTTTATAATATATTTAATAATTAAATATATATAGGTATGATCTAAACTTTATTCATACATCTCACGTATCATGACAACTTTTAAATCAATACTAATTACATCATATGTAACATGTAATTCAGATCTAAAATAATTTTATATCTAAATTTTATCCTATTATAATGAATCATAAATTATTTTAGATCTAATCTAAATATATTTATGATCAAAATAATATATAAAAGTCTGTTCATTTTTTTTCTTCATGAAACTGGATCACAACGACACCCCTCCACGTCACAAGAGAACCCATCGATAGGCAAAAGAGAGATTAATCTCTTCAATCTCTTATGATCGGACGGTCTGGTGATCTCATTAATTCGAGTATTAGGTTACTAAGATCTAAAATCTAATTTTATATATAATTACATTAACATGCAATTATTGATAAAACTATTTTATGTCATGAACATATCCTTGATCTCATCAATTATGTTCCTCATTTAATCCAATTAGATTTGATGTATCATATACATCGTATAAAATCTAAAACTTATCTTATACTGATTATAAAATATCAATTTTAGATTTGATATCAAATAGAAAAATAATTAGATGCAAATATGAATGCATAAGGAATTAATTTCTGATAAAATCTATTTTCACGCAGTACTGAATTATGATGAGATTTAGATCTAAATATCCATCGAAATGGATCTAATTTAAATCTGAAATAATATTCACTTCATAAAAAAATAAAAAAATTAAAATTTTATTAAAATATATTTAAAACAAATTTTTAATTCATATTATTTTTCATCAAAAATTCAGCAACAGTAGAATTTTGTTATAATAGATTTATAACAACCTCAATCAACTATTGATTAGGCACCTCTAATCCAATCAAAATTAGATAAAATATTTATATAAATAGATTTAAATAAGATTTAATATCATGCAAAAAATTTTAATTATATCTTATGTAAATAATCATAAAAAATTTTATTTTGTATGCATATATTTCAGGTCTGCTCTGATACCAGTTAAAGGGAAGGAAATAGTTTCCCTCCAGAATACCCAGGTTGCATCTAAAATTTTTTTCTAATATTCTACTTATTTAAGGATCAAATTTTTATCTAAATTATAGTAGAATCAAGAATTAAATCTTATATTATCTGATATAAACCTTCACGGAGGCCTAAATATGTAGACCCTCTACTTCGCATGTACGTCAGACGCCGCAGAAAAGCAGGATTAACTCCAATCCAATTGGCTTCGCAACTCAATCAATCGAGGAATAAGATATGATGGTGTGAAATCTCACACTAGTAAGTAGGATGCCCAAGAAGGATCCACGTCCAAAGAGAGGAGGCGGCAATAAAGGGAGAGATGTAGAAGATGAAAGACCTCTCTCTTCACACACCTATCTCTCTCTCTTTTTCTCTTTTCTCAATTTGATTTGTTTGCTATTCTATTCTCTTCTTTCTTCCATAGGTAGAGACTCTCTCTATTTATAGATGATTCTCATGATCCAATGAGAGAAGGACACTTTATTCAAATATGATTTGAATTGATCCAATACTCATGAAAGAAGGACTCCTATATGAGATATAATTGCCATCACTTATGACATCCACTTTGCACCCACTCCCACACCCACTTGAGACACCCCAAATAAGCATCAAACTAATTTTTGATCATGCTTCATGAGTGGATATTCCCAGTGTAAGTAGGAATACTCATATCTCATCCAAAACAGATCCGATTCGAATCCGATTCGAAGCCGGTTCGAAACAATTTTGAAGGGCTATTAATCCTAAACTCTTTAGGATTTTTATACCAAGTTTAACTTAGATTTTAGACCTATTTAAATCTAATTAATTTAGATCTAATCTAAAATTAATTATTACTTAAATCTAATCTTTCATATGTTTCATGGATCATAGATAGAAATTGTTCATCCCCAGGATTGAACCTGAATCTCATGTGTAGTGCTAGCTAGATATAGTCAACTCTTCAATCTCGTTTAACCCATAACTCAATTTTCAATCAAGTTAGCTTATATATTCAATCAAATCAAGTACTTTCAAATTGGATATATAAACATAGGTCAATTCCTTCCTACTTTGTCTGACTTGTGTGCGTAACTCCGTAGGTTAAAATACTAAGCCGGTAGCACAGAAACCAATTCTTGCACTAATGGAGATACATCTAGCAATGGTTTTCGACATCTTGATAGGTCAAATTATTATAAAGAAATATTTTAAAACTCATACTCATGGTTACCGTATAATTCATCATTTTGATCTTGGATGCTCTAGGATGGTCTCAAGTTAACTGTCAATCGAGATTGCTTCATCTACATTATATTTCAACCTTTCAAATCTAGCTCATAGATTATCCTGGCCAAGGCTTTACTAAATTAAAATACAGTGATACATCAACTTCAATAATCTGGAGGGGTCAATTCCATCTTGATCCACACACAGACTTTGTAAATACTTGACTGTACCCAGTAGCCTTCCATTACTATATTAAAATTCAGGTAGTTCAGTATTAAAAATATAATAAGTTACTTGCAAGTCACTATGGTGATCTCAAGTCTGAAGGATATTTATACCCATGTATTTCGCGAGCAGCTCTTGACAGCAGAACGCTCAGTAGGTGAGTCACTTGTTCCGTGACGATGTACCTTTACATCTCACCTGTATGCCATACCAGTGTCACCACACTCCTTGGTTAATAGAACAATCAACCCATATGGCACACAACAATCTTCACTCGATAAACATCATCATCCCATAATGACGTATCATTTGGTCGCAAACTTGTTTAAGAACTATATGATAAATCTTCTCTTTATCATACACTAGCATAGTTCTAGGGACTTCATCACAGTACAAGAGTTCAAAGAAGATATCACTTTATGATAAAAAATATCAGAATAACTATTATTCAATAATCAATAATCATATATAAGGATGAACTCAATCGTCACACGATTGGTTTTAGGACACAATTTCCAACAATAGCATCAGCTTCATAGGAGGAAGATATGGAAGAAGACTCCTCGCAACCACCCTTTTTTTTCTCTCAAAACTCTATACAAAAGCTTTAAAATAAAAAGAGAATAAAAAATTAGAAATGGATGCTCTCTGCTGCCTGCTTGTTGCTGCTCATATTCTACTTAAATTCTCCATGGCCTCTTGGTTTTATAGGCAAAAATTGGGCTCAATTTGAGTTAAGATCAAACTCTTAATCATTATCAAACTTCTAGACCCACGTCTGCCATCCGATCAGCATCAAAATGGCCTAAAATCAGCCTTAAAATAGCCCAGATCAAGTCAGACACATTCTCTACCATCGGATCCATTTTCAGATTAAATCCTAGTTGTTGGATCACTTGCTAGATCAAATGAGGACCATCGGATCGCACATTTAAAGGCTTCAAAATTCTTCTCTTAATGGGATACCACCTCAGCCATTGGATCCAATCCCCGAGCTAATCGCAGCCATCTGTTAGCACACTGATGCATGAATGGGGTGACACTGTGCTATGGACCATGCTTCTGATTCTGTGGACCAGTCGGTCGGTCCACCATCCATCGAATTATTTGATTGGATTAGGTTTGAACTGGTTTAAACTGATTTTGGATCCAAATTTAGCCCATTTTTCAACTTGCCTTTGGGTCTTCATTTGAATCCTTTTTAAATTTGATTTACTCCAAATTTTTTTTTTAACCTACAAATCGGGCTCCTTGTATTGACAATCATCTTTTCTAGAAAAGATTAATAGAAGCATCAATTCTTAAAAATAAAGATGAATTAATCAATAAATTAATTGTTGCCCAGCTATGCAACCCAAGAGGGAGGGGGTGAATTGGGTTTCTAAAAATTTTAAGCCCAACAGATTACTTATGAAGATCAAAACAAAGACTTTAATTCAATATTAATTACCTAAAGCAGGAATGCAAGAATATAATAAAGAAATAAAGTGAAGAGATAAAGCACACCACAAACACAAGGATTTATAGTGGTTCGGTGCTAACCTTGCACCTACATCCACTCCCCAAGATCCTACTTGGGAATTTCAATCCACTATCCTTTGTATTCAACCCGAATACAAAATGTCGGAAACTCCGACACTAGCTATCCCAAGCTAGAACACTTATTTCTCGGGTACAAGTAAACCCAAAACACTCCGATTTCAGGTTTGGATCAACCTTTCCTTGTTTTGGAAATCCTCCAAAAACAAGAACAATTACTCACAAAGAGTAAGAAAATTTAGAGCACAAATTAATACAATAACAGCTCCTTTAAATGAGCGAATATAACAATAAAAGCTTTACTCAAATGAAGAAACCCTTTTTCGGATTTTCTCAAAGTGGATGAATGCTTGAATGCTTGAGAAGAGGTTGATTGTTGATTGAAGATCTCTTGAAAGCTTTGAACGATCTCTAGATCAAGGTTGAAACAATAGGCATGAAGAATTCTCTCCTTGAAAGATCTTGCTTTTCTCTTTCACAATCTCTCTGGTATATTGTGGATCCTCTCTCTTTTTCTTTTTGAATTTTTCGTTGATCTCAGGCTTTTTCTTGCAAATTTCGGATCCTCTCTTCTGTTCTTCTCTCTCTTTCTCTGCTCCTCGTCTCTTTTGATTTCACGTTTGATCCGCTATTTAATCTGCAATTTCTTTCACCATTTAAAGCATTTTGTAGCATTAGAAGCAAGAGAAAATAATTTAGGTAGATAAAGAGCCGTTAGAGGATTTTTAGGAAGCATAAATGGCAATTAAAACGGACAAAAAAATAGCCGTTGCTGACATTTCCCGTCGCAGGGATCGACTCATGAGTCGACTCATGCTTCAGGGGTCGACTCATGAGTCGACCTCTGTTGCAAAAATCAGAGAATGCTTTTCTGGAATTTCTTGGCTCAAATTAGCAGGGGTCGACTCATGAGTCGACTCATGCCTTGTGGGTCGACTCATGAGTCGACTCACAGGTCGTGCCAAGCCAGAAAACTAGCGTGCCAAGGAGAATTTTTGCGTGCCAATCAGCTCACAGTGCCATGAGTTGACTCATGAGTCGACTCATGCACTTCAAACCTTCATAACTTCAAGAATATAAGTCCAAACACAATGAAATTTTCACCAATAGATTTCAAATCATTTGTTCTACCAAATGGTACTATCAAATCAGGATTTCAGTGAAATTAAGATTTTGCCCTTGAAGAGCATAAGGACTTTTTCATTTTAAAATTATTTGTATCCCTTCAATCTGCTTTGTAATCATCAAAATCAATCTAGGAGCAACAATCTCCCCCTTTTTGATGATGACAAAATATTTGAACAAAAATACTTATGTTAATGCATTAATTTCAAAAGAATCCATTATAGGTGTATATGCTTGAAAAGAGTATGATTCTTTTGGCATGTAATATAAATGCAAAAATAGTTTGTCCATTTTCTTAAAGATTTAAAAAGGGTATTAAATCATTTTGAGCAAGAGAAGATAAATAACTTTTGCAATGTATCAGAGCAAGAAAAATAATTTTTACAATGATATCAGAAAAGATTTTATAATGTATCGGAACAAGAAAATTTTATAATATATCAGAGAAAATTTCACAGTGTATAAGAGCAAATGTCAGAGAAAATTTCACACTGTATCAGAGTAAAAAATATATATATATCAGAGAAACTTTCTCACTGTATCAGATCAAATGTTATAATTTATCAGAGAAACCTTCACACTGTATCGGATTAAATTTTATCATGTATCAGAGCAAGTTAAAAGAAATTGTAGGATGTATCAGAGTAAAACAAATTTCTTAAGATGTATCAAGGTGAATAAAATTTCAAAAGATGTATCAGAGCAAGTTTGAATTTTGAAATATATCAGAGCATAAAAAAAAATACTTATTTGCATTGTACTTATGATTTTGCTTTTGATGGATAACTTTTTGTTTAAGTTCTGTCTGATACCAAATTTCGATACCAAATTTCTCAAAGTTTTGTTTAATCTTTCAATCCTTGTTTTTGTTTAATTTCTCCAATATTTGTTTAATCTTCCAATCTTTGTTTTTGTTTAATTTCTCCAATATTTGTTTAATTTCTTCAATATTTATTTTAATCTCTCCAATCTTTGTTTTTGTTTAATTTTTCTCTTTTTCTCATAATTTAGGGTTTTGCTTTTTGTCTAATTTCAATTTTTGTTTTTGTTTAATTTCTCCCCCTTTTTGACATCATCAAACATAGTTAACTCTTCCTTTTCTTTTTCTGAAATATTCTTTAATTTCTTCCTCTTTAGAGTTTTTCACAGATGTTTGCTCCCCCTTAATATAGCAATTATCAACAGCAAACAACAACAAGGAGAAGACAATATTTCCACAAGAAGAAAATATATAACCAAAATATGATCGATATCATTACAAAGAGGTAGAAATATAGGTAAAAGATGATTCCATTAATATCATAATTGTTTCAATACATAAAATTCAACCAGCTAAATGTCAATACATGGCCCCAAGGTATAGATCCTAGAACAGGATACTAACTCCTAGGACCTAGTAAAGATCAAGATAAGTCAATGATCGGAGTCATCAGATATAGGGTGAGGAGATGATGGATCAGAAGTGCATCCTCTACCCCGTCTGCCTCTGCCACGAGTAGGAGGGCGAGATGAACTGGGTGGCTGAGAATGCTGAGATGCTAGGGCTGATACCATGAGTCTGATAGAATCAAGTACGTTCAGTGCTCTGAAAATAGATTGAAGTAGAGCAGTGAACTGGGTGGTAGCATGCTCACTCGATCCTCGGATCTCTTTCCTCAGTAGTTCATATCCACCTTCTAGAGCTCCTCTGAGCCTGCCAGCCTCTGCAGTGAGGTCTGTGACCTCAATAGTAGACTCCTGTGGCTGGGGATGGGCCAATGCAAGGACTTGCCCCTGCAAGTCAAGAACTCTGCCAGTCAGTCTCCAGACTGTGTCCTCAAGCTGCTGTATCCTGACGGACTGATCTGAAATCATCTGAAACACAGTGGAGATGTGGGGAGTAATGGTCTGATCAGAAGAGGTAGCTCCAGGTGCAAAAGAAGTACTACTCCACTGGCTAGACAGCAAAGAAGCCACACACTGTGAAATATGCTCGATCTGATCATCAGCCAGTCTGAACTCTGAATGAGGTGCTCTGCTCTCTGGCTGATACACTGGTGTGGGCATCCTAGTAAACTCAGAAGGGCCAGCCTCAGTATCAGGAATGAACTGGGTATCTGGTGAAGCTGCCCTGAAATCATGTACAGGAGAAGATGGACCTTCTTCTTCTACTCTGCCTTCAGTTCTGTCTTCAGCTCTTTCCTCAGCTCTCTCCTCAGCTCTTTCTTCAGAGCCCTTGATCCAACCACCAACAGTCTTTGTAATTCCCATTCGGTGCAGGCTGTGTTGGTTGAAAGTGTCCACATGTGAGAGCTTGGTAGGTGTCTCCCCCTCACAGCTAACTCCAAACCTCCTGAATACTCTAGTAAGAGCCATACCATAAGGCAAGTGTGCCTTGGATCTGTTCAAAGTTTCTCTCATAACCTCTATCATAAGTGCAGGGAGGTTTAGGGGGGTCTAAGTGATGACATGAAACATGACACATACATCTCTGCCAGACAGTAAGTCATGTCTACCACTCCTAGGAAAGAAGAGTTTTGAAACTATCTGATGCAGGACCCTCATCTCAATGGACAATAGCTTTGCTTCCAATTTGTTTAAACTTCCTGAAAAAGTTTCTCCTAAGATAATTCTGATCCCTTCTTCTTTAATTGGGAGTTCCATATATGAGTATCCTTCACTAGGCAACTGAAGTATTTCTCCCAATATCCTAGAATCCAAGCATATGTCAATCCCCTTTACAGTTGAAGTCACTGACCCGTTTCCATAATTTAGGTTCTGGTAGAACTCTCTGACTAGATCAACATAGGTGACTTCCTTAAGAGAGCAATAAAGTTCCCATCCTTGATTTTTGATCTTGGTAGCAAAAGTAAAGCCTTCTTTCTCAAAGAACCGAAAGTCTATGTTTTTCCCGGTTTCTACTTTTCTATCAGAAAGAGGATTTACACTGGGGTTTATTGAGGATTGAGAGGGACCTTGAGCAGGTACTGAAACTGGAGTGGAAACAGTAGAAAACTGAGCATGCCTTTTCTTTCGGACAATTTCCTCAGGCTCTTGGATTGATTTTCTTCTTTGGAGAAGTTTCATCTTTGGAGCCATATCCAATAAAGTAGCAGACAAGGAGACTTGAATTCAGTGGAGGAGGGATCACAAGAGAATAAAGAAAGATTTTGGAGGAGAAAAGAAGCGGATTTTGAATGAACGGTGAAGTTCTAGGGCACGTTCCACCCGCACCGAGCAATGCGAGAAAGCACGAGAAATCTCTTTTCCAAGGAGGCAATTTTTGGTGGAGAGTAGGAGGGAGAATTGCCTCAGAATTGATCCTTGGATTTGGAGCAAGAAGAGTTGGAGAAGACGGCTTTTGGAAGAAGAACGATGGGAAGATGAGTCGTCTCACGAACAGGGTTTCCCGTTTAAAAACAATGAACCCGATGGAAGTTTGTGGGATTTACAAGTTTGCCATTGAGTCGACTCATGGGGGTCGACTCATGAAGTTCAGAAAATCAGGAAAAATGTGAATAAATTTTAGAAAAATTTGAAATTTTGGGAGAAGAAATTTTGCTCAATGATAAGTTTTTAGAGTGATAAATCTGAGCTTTTAGGACCAGGATAGATGTTGAAAATTGAGTTCTAAGAGTTTTTGACATCTATTCTTTGGAAGTTGAGAAATTTCAGACAAATGGATCTAGAATTCCTAGTTTTCTCCTAATTTCATAGAATCTATCCTCACTAAGGGCCTTTGTAAAGATATCGGCTAATTGATTTTCAGTACAAACATATTCAAGAATTACATTTTTGTTTTGAACATGTTCTCTTATAAAATGATGTCTTATTTCAATATGTTTGGATCTTGAGTATTGTATTGGATTTTTAGATAGATTTATGGCACTTGTATTATCATATTTTATTGGTGTTTCATTAAGTTTGATTCCAAAATCTTCGAGTTGTTGCTTAATCCACAAGATTTGAGCACAACAACTTCCGGCTGCAATGTATTCGGCCTCAGCCGTAGACAGTGCCATCGAATTTTATTTCTTGCTAAACCATGAGATTAGATTTACTCCAAGAAATTGGCAAGTTCCACTTGTGCTTTTTCTATCTAATTTACATCCAGCAAAATCAGCATCTGAAAATCCTAACAAATTAATTTGTGAGTCCTTAGAGTACCATAACCCTATAGTTTGTGTACCATTTAAGTATCTAAGGATTCTTTTAACAGCATTCAAATGAGATTCCTTAGGATTAGATTGATATCTTGCACATAAGCAAACACTAAACATGATATCAGGCCTACTTGCAGTTAAATATAATAATGAGCTAATTATACCTCTGTAGTATTTTAAGTCTACGCTTTTACCTTCATCATCCTTGTCAAGCTTACTTGAGGGACTCATTGGTGTGCCAATTGGTTTGCAGTTCTCCATTCCAAATCTTTTGAGTAGTTCCTTGGTGTACTTGCTTTGGGTGATGGAGATTCCCTCTTTTGATTGTTTGATTTGGAGTCCGAGGAAGAAGGTGAGTTCTCCCATCATGCTCATCTCGAACTCTCCCTGCATAAGCTTAGCAAAGTCTTGACAAAGGGATTCATTAGTAGACCCAAAAATTATGTCATCAACATAAATTTGTATAATTAGCATATCATTTTGGTTTCTTTTAATAAATAGGGTTGTATCTACATTGCCTCTTGAGAAACCATTATTTAGTAGAAATTTGCTTAGCCTTTCATACCATGCTCTAGGTGCTTGTTTTAGACCATATAAAGCTTTATTTAATCTAAAGACATGATTGGGAAAAGCATGATTTTCAAATCCAGGGGGTTGTTCTACATATACTTCTTCAGAAATATATCCATTTAAAAATGCACTTTTAACATCCATTTGAAATAGTTTGAATTTCATAAAGCAAGCATAAGCAAGTAGAAGTCTAATGGCTTCTAATCTAGCAACAGGTGCAAAGGTTTCATCAAAATCAATTCCTTCTTCTTGATTATATCCCTTAGCAACCAGTCTTGCTTTATTTCTAATTACATTTCCATGCTCATCTAATTTGTTTCTAAAGACCCATTTTGTACCAATTATTGAATAATCTTTAGGTCTTTTCACTAAGGTCCAAACATTATTTCTTTCAAATTGATTAAGTTCTTCTTGCATAGCATTAATCCAGTTATGATCATTCTCAGCTTCTTCAAAAGTTTTAGGTTCAAGTTGAGATACAAATGCACAATGATTAAGTACATCTCTAAGTGAAGAACGGGTTTTTACCCCATGCATAGGATCACCAATTATTAACTCCTTAGGGTGGTTGTGAACATACCTCCATTCCTTGGGTAAGTCATTTGTACCTTGAGGTTGTTCTTGAATTTCTTCACCTCTTTCATTTTGTTTGTCTTCTTGATCCTTGTCTTTTGGAGTTGCTGAGTCTTTCAGAGTGATCTCCTTCATACCTTCTATTAGTGGCTCTGCATCATCAACACCCTCATTCTTCCTTGAAGGAAGATCGTTAGATTCATCAAAAACAACATGTATGGACTCCTCAACTACTAAAGTTCTTTTGTTGAACACTCTAAATGCTTTACTAGTGGAGGAGTAACCTAGAAAGATTGTTGATTTTGCATCAAATTTACCAAGTTTTTCTTTGCCATTATTTAATACAAAACATCGACAACCAAAAATATGAAAATATGCAATATTTGGTTTTCTTCCTTTCCAAAGTTCATAGGGGATTTTCTTTAAAAATTATCTAATTAAAGCACGATTTAAAATGTAACATGCTGTGTTAATTGCTTCCGCCCAAAAATATTTTGGAAGGTTGCTTTCACAAAGCATGGTACGGGCCATTTCTTCTAAGGTTCTGTTTTTCCTTTCAACTACCCCATTCTGTTGGGGTGTCCTTGGAGCAGAGAAGTTATGGCCAATTCCATTTTCATCACAAAAATTTTCAAAATCTTGATTTTCAAATTCAGTTCCATGATCACTTCTAATATTTTGAATTGAAAAACCTTTTTCATTAGAGACTTTTCGATGAAATTTAGTGAAAATATGAAAAGTTTCATTTTTGTGAGCCAAAAAGAAAACCCAAGTAAAATGAGAGTAATCATCTATTATTACAAATCCATATCATTTTTCTCCTAGACTAGTGGTTCTAGTTGGTCCAAACAAATCCATATGTAAGAGCTCTAAAGGTCTAGAAGTTGAAACAGTGTTTTTGGATTTAAATGATACTCTAGTTTGTTTACCTAATTGGCATGCATCACAAATTCTATCCTTTTCAAAATTCAGTTTTGGCAAATCGAGAACTAAATCCTTTTTAATTAATTTTGAGAGAGAATACATGCTAATGTGTGCAAGTCTACGTTGCCACAGCCAACTAGTCTCATTTATTTTAGCATTTAAGGAAACTAGGCATTGCATGTCTAATTTTGTTAAATCATTCAAGTCTACCATATAAACATTGCCATGCCTATGTCCTATAAATTTAATGCCATCGTTAATAGGACTCGTCACAATGCAAACAGATGATTCAAAACTTACTTTATACCCTTTATCACAGAATTGACTAATGCTAAGTAAGTTATGCTTTAAACCTTTAACTAATAAAACATTCTCAATGTATTTGGAGGGAGTGATACCAATGTTACCTATCTCGATGATCTTTCTTTTGCCATTATCTCCAAAGGTGACCATCCCTCCATCCTTAGCATCAAGCGTGATGAATTGTGATTCATCACCAATCATGTGTCTCGAGCATCCGCTGTCAAGATACCATTTCCTGTTTCCTTCTTGGGATGCTAGACACACCTGCAAGCACAGATCAAGTTTCTGTCTTAGGTACCCAAGCTTTCTTGGGTCCTTTCAGGTTATTCAGAATGGTTCCTTTTGGAACCCATATTTTCTTTGTGTTTGCATACTTGTTAATAAGACATGTGTATGATTTATGTCCTATTCTTCCATATTTAAAACAAGTAATATTTGTAGACTTGTTACTTGAATAATTTACATAAATATCCTTCAGAAATTTTTGTTTCTTCAGGGGTTTATAACCAAGTCCAGCCTTATCATATATAGCTTTCTGATTTTCAAGGATCATATTTAGTTTGTTTGAACTTAAGGTGAACTTATCTACTATAGATTTCAGCTTGTTCATTTCATCCTTTAAGTTTTGATTTTCTTGAATCAAGGTGAATTTTTCAATTGAAAGATTTTCAGCTTGTTTCACTAAGGACTGATTTTCCAATTTCAGCTCTTTGTTTTTCTTCCCTAGTTTCTTTAATTCATCAATTGAATCATAGAATGCTTCATGCAATTCTTCAAAAGTAAATTCACTAGTGGATTCAGAAGTTACCTCATTTTCATGTGCCATCAGGCACAGATTGGCTTGTTCTGTTGAGGTTTCCTCGTCAGAGCTTGAGTCATCACTTGTACTCCAGGTCGCCATCATTGCCTTCTTTTTGAACTTCTTTGGACCTTTCTTCAATTGTGGACATTCGGATCTGAAATGTCCTGACTTCTTGCACTCGTAGCATATAGGGGGTTGATCTTTCTCCTTTTCTTTGCTTTGATCCCCTTTTGTGAATTTCTTTCTCATCCCCTGTTTCCTTTTTCTTAGAAACTTCTTAAATTTCTGGGTGATGAGAGCCATCTCTTCATCCTGATCTTCATCTTCAGAGTCATCCATTTCATAATCAGGCGAAGTTGTGGATTTGAGGGCAATGGTTCTTTTCTTTTTGACTTCATCCTCTTGATGTTGCTTCATGCTAAGTTCATAAGTCATCAAGGATCCAAGAAGCTCTTCTAGAGGTAGAGTGTTCAAGTCCTTTGCTTCTTGGATGGCAGTCACCTTGGCTTCCCAAGTTCTTGGCAGTGACCTGAGAATCTTCCTTACAAGTTCACTGTTAGTGTAAGATTTGCCAAGACTCTTTAAACCATTGATTATATCAGTAAAATGAGTAAACATAGCAGTTATGGACTCATCATGCTCTATTTTGAACAATTCATATTTATGTACAAGCATGTTTATTTTAGACTCTTTTACTTGATTTGTTCCCTCATGGGTGACTTCTAACCTATTCCATATTTCTTTAGCAGATGCACAAGTAGAAATGCGATTAAATTCACTAGCATCTAGTGCACAATAAAGAACATTCATGGCTTTGGCATTTAATTGTGCCAATTTCTTGTCAACCTCATCCCATTCTTTTTCGGGTTTGGTTGACTCCTCACCATCTATAATCTTGGTGGGTGTGTGAGGACCGTTCACTATGATACTCCACATATCATAGTCGAGTGCTTGTATGAATATCTTCATCCGAGCTTTCCAATAGGTGTAATTAGACCCATTGAAAAGTGGAGGTCGGTTTGTTGATTGCCCCTCGGCTAGAGAAGTACCAACATGGGTTGCCATAGATCTTTGGCTCTTTGATTATTAGATCAAAGAAGGGCTAGAGCACCGGCTCTGATACCACTTGTTGCCCAGCTATGCAACCCAAGAGGGGGGGGGGTGAATTGGGTTTCTAAAAATTTTAAGCCCAACAGATTACTTATGAAGATCAAAACAAAGACTTTAATTCAATATTAATTACCTAAAGCAGGAATGCAAGAATATAATAAAGAAATAAAGTGAAGAGATAAAGCACACTACAAACACAAGGATTTATAGTGGTTCGGTGCTAACCTTGCACCTACATCCACTCCCCAAGATCCTACTTGGGAATTTCAATCCACTATCCTTTGTATTCAACCCGAATACAAAACGTCGGAAACTCCGACACTAGCTATCCCAAGCTAGAACACTTGTTTCTTGGGTACAAGTAAACCCAAAACACTCCGATTTCAGGTTCGGATCAACCTTTCCTTGTTTTGGAAATCCTCCAAAAACAAGAACAATTACTCACAAAGAGTAAGAAAATTTAGAGCACAAATTAATACAATAACAGCTCCTTTAAATGAGCGAATATAACAATAAAAGCTTTACTCAAATGAAGAAACCCTTCTTCGGATTTTCTCAAAGTGGATGAATGCTTGAATGCTTGAGAAGAGGTTGATTGTTGATTGAAGATCTCTTGAAAGCTTTGAACGATCTCTAGATCAAGGTTGAAATAATAGGCGTGAAGAATTCTCTCCTTGAAAGATCTTGCTTTTCTCTTTCACAATCTCTCTGGTATATTGTGGATCCTCTCTCTTTTTCTTTTTGGATTTTTCGTTGATCTCAGGCTTTTTCTTGCAAATTTCGGATCCTCTCTTCTGTTCTTCTCTCTCTTTCTCTGCTCCTCGTCTCTTTTGATTTCACGTTTGATCCGCTATTTAATTTGCAATTTCTTTCACCATTTAAAGCATTTTATAGCATTAGAAGCAAGAGAAAATAATTTAGGTAGATAAAGAGCCGTTAGAGGATTTTTAGGAAGCATAAATGGCAATTAAAATGGGCAAAAAAATAGCCGTTGCTGACATTTCCCGTCGCAGGGGTCGACTCATGAGTCGACTCATGCTTCAGGGGTCGACTCATGAGTCGACCTCTGTTGCAAAAACCAGAGAATGCTTTTCTGGAATTTTTTGGCTCAAATTAGCAGGGGTCGACTCATGAGTCGACTCATGCCTTGTGGGTCGACTCATGAGTCGACTCACAGGTCGTGCCAAGCCAGAAAACTAGCGTGCCAAGGAGAATTTTTGCGTGCCAATCAGCTCACAGTGCCATGAGTGGACTCATTAGTCGACTCATGCACTTCAAACCTTCATAACTTCAAGAATATAAGTCCAAACACAATGAAATTTTCACCAATAGATTTTAAATCATTTGTTCTACCAAATGGTACTATCAAATCAGGATTTCAGTGAAATTAAGATTTTGCCCTTGAAGAGCATAAGGACTTTTTCATTTTAAAATTATTTGTATCCCTTCAATCTGCTTTGTAATCATCAAAATCAATCTAGGAGCAACATTAATACTTTTATTAACATGTTTAATATACTTATCACACCCCCCAATTTGAACTTTACTCATCCCCTAGTAAAATAGATAAATCAGTAATGCATACCAACTCATCCTTGAATTAAAAGTTATCCTAGGCATTCATAAAGGCAGTTGATACCCGATCAGATTATTAAGGAGGTACTTCATTGGATTATTAATTTAACCCAATTAGTGGTTGAGTATTAGCCATATAAATTTTTAGAGTTTTTCCTTCACCAACTTCCCACCTCACTCTTTAAATCCTCTAACTTGTTATGAGTTTGGTGTTGTATCTTTTTACAGTTTAATCTCTTTATTCTTTTTTTTCTTTTTATCTTTTTATTATTTTATTTTATTTTATTTTTGTTAAATATTTACATGTATAGTCAGTACAATGTCCTAACCCTTTAAACTTTCTAATTGACTTTTGCAATGAGCTTTAGGCCAATGACTCCCAAAGTAATTGACTTTAGGATATTAGGTGTAGAATACTCCTCAAGCTTACTGACTCAAGTAAAAAAAGCTATGAGTTAAAACTGACTCTATAAAAGATTTCTTCATATTCTCATCTTTTAATACGAACAACAATGCTTATTTAGGCGAAGGAGCTCAGTTACTCAGCAAGAGATACTAAAAATCTATTTTATTAAAATATTTTTTTTGCATATTTTGACCTTTTCGCTTATATCCTCATAAAGTAGATGCTTTATCGAGATCAATGGACAGAAGGTTTTGGAATCGCTCCAAAAATTTTTTTTTGATCTAAACCTTATCATTCATTGGATTTCTTTAATAATTTATCCCTCAATATCACTAAAATTATCTATACCATTAATCAATCATTGATTAGGGTGTCTATTTAACTTCAAATCGAGACAAAATTTGAATACGCAAAATCAATTGATTTGTGACCATACTTGAGGATTTAATTAAATTAATTATTCTTTCTTCCTAACTTAAACGACATTATCCTCAATAGAGGAGAGAAATAGAATGTGTTAAGTAAAAAAAGAGAAAAGAAAGGAGTTCACCTGGACTTTATTTAATCATGGCTCAGCCTGACCTTGAGGATAACAGATATAGGCCTCCTCCCAACTTGGCTTTGATAATCCTGAAGTAGGTCCTAAATACTAAAAATAAAAGTGAAATATAAAGATCTGGGTTGCCTTCCAGGAGCACTAATTTTAAAATCTTCAACCAGACTTTTTATTAAGACTACTTCTAAAAAATTGGGTTGCCTCACAAGAAGCGCTAAGTTTAACATCTTTAGCTAGACCAATTGACTCTCTCACCTACCCAAGATCAGATACTAGTTTAAAAAATTTTCATGGTCTTTCACACCCAAATTCAGAAAGATAGCTTGCAACCCTATTATTGATAAGTTCCATTATTTCATTATTATCCCATTCTGGAAGATGGTTCATGACCCTACTCTTAGTCCCTTGTTTATTAAGGATTTCTTCTATTGTTCTTCTAACATGCTCCTAAATTGGATTTCTGAATTAGGAGTTAGATCCGATGCACTAATTAATGGGAGCATATCATTTGGTCCTATGAACTCAGCTGTGATTAAAGGTGATTTCAGTTTTAGGACCGATGGTGATTCTAAAGAAGGAGCTACTTCTATTATCTCTTCTATCATGTCAATCTCAAAACAAGTAGTGGTTTGTGGTCCATGAGGAGTCTAAAATACATTCAACCTTAGCTTTTTATTCCCAAATGAGACATTCATGACTCATGTCCTACAATTAATACATGCATTGGCTGTAGCTAGGAAGGGTCATCCTAAAATTATGAGAATTTGACTTGGATTACTAGAATGCTCTATATCTAAAATCAGAAAGTCAATCAAAAAGTATAACTCCTTTGCCTTTACTAGAACATCTTTGATCATCCCATGCGGTGCCTTAATAGATCTATCAGCTAATTGCAAGGTTATCGAAGTGGGTTTTAACTCACCCAATCCCAAGAGGTCATATACTGAACTAGGCAAAAAGTTCACACTAGCACCTAGATCTAATAAAGCTTTTTCAATATGTAGGTTCCCTATAACACAAGAGATGATAGGGGCACCTGGATCTTTAAGTTTAGGAGGGGTAGCATGTTGGAAGACTGAACTGGCCTATTCAGTGAGGCAGACTTTTTTCAAGATTTGTGTTTGAGATTTTTGTCTTTGTGTGCACAAATCTTTCAGGAACTTAGCATAGGTTGGGACCTATTTTATTACATCGAGAAGGGGGAGATTGATTTGAACTTGTTTAAATAGTTCTAACATTTCATCTAGTTTACCCTTCTTGTTAAATGGCATAGGAGATTCCAGTGCACTTGGGAATGAAGCTCTAGGTAATTGAGGTGGTGCTAATGATGTGGGTTCATCCCTTGCCTTAAGGTCCTCTTTATCCTTGGATGGTTCAAATTCAATCAACTTCTCATTGGTTTTGGTCTATGGTTGGGTTGGTTTTTGTGATGGCTATTCTAAGGTCTTCCCATTTCTTAAGGTCATAATGGCTTTTACATATTCAACGAAGATTTTTGGGGTATTGAAGCTCTCAGCCATGTACTGTCCTCTTGGGTTCCCAATAGGTTGATTAGGCAGTTTTTTCTCCTCCCTCCTATTGAAGGCAGTAGCTAATTGACCTATTTGGATCTCTAGCTTTGCAATGGATTTTGTGTGGGAGTGAAGTTGATCTCTAGCTTAGCTGTTGGTTTCCATTCTTTCTAAAGTTTCTAAGATCTCTCCTCAAAAGCTGAACTATGATTAGTAGGAGAAGGTTGAGGAATATTTTGGTGCTGAGGGTAGGATGGGCTGTGATATCATAAATTCCTAAAAATTGGGTCTGAGAGTAACTAGGTTAACCATAGGGATTTTCATGAAAAATTTGGGTGATCTCTCCAACCTAGATTATAGATGTTTGAGTAAGAGTTGTATCCTGGTCTATAATTATTTTGAGTTTATGTTTGGTTTACTTGTTCATGTATAAACTCAGAGAATTGGGGTGCAGCAGAACAATCATAAATACGCAGTACGTGTAGGACTCGAGCATATGGAACAAACATCGATCATAGGTGTGGCTGGGGTACTGGTGGGTGATACTTGCAATATTCAGTCTAATTTTTAAGCTAATTCATCCACTCTACTGTGAACTACCAATTTCATAAATCCCACCATATTTAGGTCCAGTCATGGGGGGATCTCTCCTGACAGCAAACATGGTGCCGTGAATTTTCACTCAAGATTTTAAATAGCTGTCAGACTTTATGCTCATTTTTTAGCATGAAGGTTCCACCACAGGATGCATCAACTATTTACTGGTGCTTCTCTGACAGACCATGATACAAGCACTAGACCAGTTGCCATTTGGGTACAACATGGTGAGGGCATTTTCTAATCTGTTCTTTCAATCTCTCCTATATCTCATGAAATATCTTTCCATCCAATTGAAAAAAACTAGTTATGGCCTTATAGATTTTATTAGTCTTTCCTATTGGGAAGCACTTTTTGAGAAATTCTCTCTGAAGTTGATCTCAGATTGAAATTGTTATGGTATCTAAGGAGTTCAGCTAATATTTGGCTTTATCCTTCAATGAAAATGACAACAATTTCAGTCTGAGAGTATTATCAGAGAAATTTTGGATCTTAAGTATAGAGCAAATTTTTAGAAATTCATCAAGATGTTTGCATGGGTCTTCATTAGCAAGTCCATAAAAAGATTGGAGCATTTGTATAACACTAGATTTGATTTCATACTGTACTGCCTCAACTGGAGGCACCTGAATGTAAGGAGAATAGGTATATGTTGAATGCATAATTTACTCTTTCAATTATCTTGGTGGATCGGTCTCTTGGTTATGGTCCATGATTTTAGGTTTGTTGGCCCTAAGGATTCGTTCAATTTTTGGATCTAAGGGTTGAATTTTAGGTCATAATGAACGACGTCCAAGTATAAACCCTACAATTATACCTTAGAGCAAACACAAAAAATTTTAGTTTTTATGAGATTTTTTCTAAATAAAAGAAAAGAATGAAAAAAATTATAAAAGATGAGAGCCTCGAGAGTCCTAGATATAAGGAATAGATGTGAAGAAGTTTTAGTTAGGGTTAATGTTTTGAGTTAGCAATAAAGTTAGCCAATCAATCCTGACTAAGGGTACCCTAGATCTAGATAGCTTCTAACTATTCCAAGGCTACCTTCAAGCACTTCAGGTAAAAGATCAGCCACCTAACTGACCAGATAAGTGTAAGGTTGGTGGGGGTCCCCCATTGCTTTCATTAGATACTAATTAAAATTGATCAGGTAAGCGAACAGAATCAATTAAAGAACCACCTTCCTTCAAGATCTTATCTCTGAACCACTTTTCTAGACATCAGTCAGAATAACTAACCCTAATCTAGTCCAACTCTTAGGATTTCTTGTTCTAATGAGCCCGAGAGTCCTTAGGGCCTAACGTATAATTGATTTTAAGTTAAAGGCTTAGGTCAATACAATATGAAGGATGGTAATTTGTGGGCCAAGAAAAGATGATAAAATCTCTACCTTATATTGATTAGAGTTTGTGTCCTTAAAATATTTTATGAAAATATGCAATGCAAAAAGAAAAGATGTCTAATACAAGTAAGAAGCTTTTAAGGTTTAATTAATTTTTCTATTTTAGTTAAGTGTTATATGGTGTGTCTTTGTTTTCCTTTGATGTTATGTTATCTAAAGCAAGAAGAATAAAAGGTAGGTTTTAAATTAGGTTAATTAGATGTGAAAGGATCTAGTGAATCTAGCTAAATGAAAAGTAAATTATGCTCAGATTAAAAGGCAAGTACGTAACCTACAAATGAAGAAGAAATCAAATCTACTATGAGAGCAGTAAATTTCTCTAAATTATAAAAAGCAGTAAATTACTAGGCTATAGGAAGAAGAAAATATTTTTAAGCATGCAAATAAAATAATCTAGCTAGAAAAAAATTTTAATTTTTTTGATTTTTTTTATTTTTTTATGAACTAATCGTGCCAATGATCTCTATCAATGGTGTCAAAATTTGATCACTGTGGTAGGTGGTCAAAAATAAATCTTAACTCAAACTATATAGATAGGGTGAGTTAGGATCGAATCCACAAGGATTAATGGGATTATGTTCACTTTTGATTAGGATTTTTTTAAAGAATTTTAATTAAATTACAAACTAAAAATATAAAAAAGTAGAAATATGGTTGAAAGAAAATAAAAGTTTGATTTAAATTGAAATTGTAATTTAATGAGCAAGCAAATAAGAAAGATGTCCCAAGATTTTGATTTAGTTTCATTTTAATGAAATATAAATTAGTTCTTTTTTATGTAATTATTAAAGCTATGATTAATTCTCGATCATAATCTATCTTGCTGGATACAGATCTCAATCTACCCCTACGTAGTCATAGGTTATTCTAAGTATCAAATCATAAAAATAAATAAAATATCTTATAATCAGATTCTGATCATAGCCCATCTCGCTAAGCATGAATCATACCCTTAGATCATGAGTCATCTCTACAGAGCCATAGGCTATTCAAAGATCTAAATCATAGTCTAAACAATAAGCACAACTTGAAGTAATGAAAAAGGGATTTCATTCATGAAAGAAAAGATCATTATAATCAAGATTTTGTTGCATAATAAAAAAACTAAAATATAAATATTAAAAGAACCTCATCTATTCTCTTGGAGACTCAAAGTTTAGCCGCACATGATGTCTGCAATTATCATCATCATGAGAGGAAGACAAGGAAGAAGATTCCTAGCAACCACCCTCTTTTTCTCTCTCAAAATTTCTTACAAAAGCTTTAAAATAAAAAAAGAATAAAAAATTAGAGATGGATGCTCTCTATTGCCAGCTTGTTGCTATTCACATTCTGTTTAAATTCTCTATGGCCTCTTGGTTTTATAGGCGAAAACTAGGCTTAATTTGAGTTAAGATCGAACTCTTAATCATTATCAAACTTTTAGACCCACGCCTGCCATCCGATCAGCATCAAATAGCCTAAAGTCAGCCTTAAAATATCCCAGATCAAGTCGGACATGTTCTCTGCCATTGGATCCATTCCCAGATTGAATCCCGGCCATTGATCAGTGTGCAACTTAGCTCCAGAACTCTTCTCCCACTCGAAAACATCCCTGACCATTGGATCACTTACTGGATCAAATGAGGACCATTGGGTCACACATTTAAAGGCTTCAAAATTTTTCTCTTAATGGGAAACCACCTCAGCCGTTGGATCCAACCCTCGAGCTAATCGCAACCATTTGTTAGTACGTTGGTGCATGAACCAGACGACACTGTGCTGTGGACCTCACCCCCGATTCTGTGGACCAGTTGATCGGTCCACCATACATCGAATGGTTTAATTGGGTTAGGTTCGAGCTGGATTGAATTGATTTTGGGCCCAAATTGAGTCTATTTTTCAGCTTGCCTTTGGGTCTTCATTCTGAATCCCATTTAAGTCTGATTTGCTCCAAATTTTCTTCCTTTTAACCTACAAATCGAGCTCTTCGTATTGACAACCATCTTTCTTGTAAAAGATCAATAGAACCATCAATTTTTAAAAATAAAGATAAGTTAATCAATAAATTAATACTTTTATTAACATGTTTAATGTACTTATTAGGTGTGTCGCCCTTCTTGGTCTTCAGGTTCTCCCGATAGAGTGGACAGTTTCTCCTCTAATGGCCTTCAGCGTCACAATGAAAATACTTTCATTTCGCTATAGTCTTCTTTGGAATGTTCTTCTTTGGCTTGCTGTCCTTCTTCTACATCTTCATGGGTTACTCTTCTTCTTCCAATCAGACTTTTTCTTGGATGAAGAAGTCCACTCCACAGCGAGAACAGTGCCTCTTGAACTCTTCAAGGTTTCCTCAATAGTGACCAACATGTTGACCAGTTCGGGTATGGTGCATTCTAGTTTGTTTATATAAAAATTTATAATAAATTAATTATATGAACTAGTAAGGGATTGAAGTATCAAATGTATCTATAATTCCTTTTACATATTTAGCTCGAGCTTCTCAAGCTCCTCAATGTCCTTGATCATTATCATGCAATGTTCACGGACTGACTACCCTTCGTGCATCTTCATATTGTAGTCTCTTGAACACTTTGAAGCACGCTGTATAGCTTTGCTCATCATATAACTCTTGTAAGTGAGTGATCATAGCCCTGACAGTCGGCATATACTCATGCTGGCTCTGCAACTTATTTGACATGAAAGTCAGTACATAGCAGTTAATCCGATTGTGTTCATTCGTCCATTTATCATATGCTACTCTCTACTTAGCACTATGATGGTTTGGTAATACTAGAGGTTTCTGGTCATGTATATATCTTAATTTTTCAGAAATCAAGATAATCTTAAGGTTTCTTAGCTAGTCTTTATAATTGATTCTGGTCAAATAATTGGACTCAAGGATGTGCGCTAAAGGGTTTGAAGCTAACATAGTTTAACTGTGTGAGTAGATATTCAAGTTAGACTTTTATACTTTAAATTTTATATTTGCTCTAGGAACTTTATGAAGCAAATAAAACTCCCATTATTTTTTCGGATCTCTACACTCCTTGGGTGGGAAGTGAAAATCCTAATGCGACCACAGAATTTTTAGTAGGTGCTACAGTCCCACTGATGTCGTGCACCTCATCTGATAGATATTGATAATATGTACACTGATGTGTGGATAATTTCTTACCCAGATGCTTCTCTAAGCATGTTACAGCAATTTGGTCTCTAAGTCATATGATCTCACCTGACAGATATTGACCATACTCCTTAGTTAAGCCCGACCTATCATTCACAAGCAAGTGCAAGGCTATCATTGGGTTCCTCACCTAACAAATATTGGGTCCAATCCCATCCTTGCCCTGGAGTAACTCTTTACTAATAGAGTGGTTGTATATTTCCAATGCAACTGAACTACTGTGACCAGCCACGAACAATCAACACTAGTAGCACACCCGCATATCTACAATGATGAAAGACCTATAGACTTAATTTTATGAATAGATTTAGATTTAGATCTCATCTAATCGGTCATCATATAACTGAACTAATTGGTATGGGCTAAACAAAACCGCCAAGCAACCAGATTGAAGACTCAATCTTCTAAATTGGTCAGATAAGTAAAGATCGATAGGAGGCTTCTCCTTATTAGAATCAAGGATTCTAATTAAATAACCACCTCTCAATTACTTATCTTAGATACCAATTGGTCAATTGATCCAAATATATTAGCTTAAGCGAATCTGGCTTAAGATATCGAGCCAAATTAGATCCTTAGATTAATCGATTCTACATATGAGATTTAATTGATTTGATTAACAACAATTGAATGATCTTAAGACTTAATTGACCCAACCCCTAATCAATAATTGACTTGCTTTGATTAATTACTTAATCAAATTAGACCAATTATGTTCAAATCAAAAAATTCTAGATGTAATCTAATTACATGACCTAATTTTTTATTTATCCATGACAAAATCCTTATGCACAAACACAAATTTCAGATTCTAAAATAAATTTTAAACCTAAATTCTTTGCATGAAGAAAAGATTTTAAATTATGAAACTAATTTTTAAATTTAACATACAAGCATATATCTCATATATATATATATATATATATATATATATATATATATATATATATATATATATATATATATATATATATATATATGTATGTATGTATGTAAAATTCAGATCTAAACAAAAATTTAGATCATGTCATGATATCATATATCTCATATACAAATCATGAATCTAACTCAAATTAATTTTTAAATCTAAATATGCAATCATATATCTCATATATGAATCATAAATTAGATCTAATTAATTTTTAGATTTAAGCATGCAAACATACATCACATATACATATTAGAAATCAATCCAAAATAATTTTTAGATTTATGCATACCTTTATATATCACATATATGAACTAAAAATTAAGATCTAAAATAAATTTAAATTCAAATTAAACATCCATACATCTTATGCATCAATTAAAATCAGATTTTAAAATTCTTTTCAAAAACATGCATGTCAATTTTATACATATGAAATCCGTGGCTCTAATACTACTGTTGGAATTTTGTGTGAGCACATACATGTATGTTTCAAAATTTTTTTTAAATAATACAGCAAAATTAGAGATTAAAATATCTTTTAATCTAGAACATACATGCATAAAATAAAGAATACATGGATCTACTTCATATGCTAAAATTGAACATATACTGATTTTATGCTGAAATTAAATATGTGATCAAATCACATATCTAATTCGCATGTTCTTTCTTCGAATTTAGATCTGAAAGAAGATAGATTCTCTTTTAACCATGCAAATGTCTGACTTCTATGGGTATCCACATAGGATCAGTCTAGAACAGTCCTCTTTAATGTAAATCTTTCTTCTTCAAGAACGATCATACTATGAATCTGAATGAAGTCTGGATCGCAATCAACTCTTTGATCTTTTTTTTATCATTTTTTTTCTTCTTTTCTTGATCACCTTCCCTTGATTTTGTAAAAATCAAGCTCTAAAAATCAGCAATCAAGAGGGACGTCCAACCTCCTTTGGGTATTGGAAGATGGAGACGCCCAATAATGCTTGGGCATTGGAACCAAGAGGGAGGAGAGAGAGAGGCATGGGGTGCTGATAAGAGGCTTGGAGATTGCTAAAAATCTAATGCTAAGACCCTTAAGAAAGGGCCCTTTAAATAAAGGATAGATTTGAATCCTATTCAAAATCAAATCAGCCCCATAGTATAAGTCCTAATCGCATTAGGACTCCTTGTATGCCTCTATCTTTGACCATGCCTAGGAGAACTAAGGGGGCACCAACCCTTGGCCCCTCTAAGGCTCTCTCTCACATGCCTCATAAGGAAGAGGGTGAGCCCCTTCTTGTCCATCATGCCACCAACCAAGTGGGTGCTCCCACACTTGATCAAATCAAGTGGCACCCCACTAATTTCAATCAAGGAATTGACTAGGGGTTTGAACCTCTAATTCAAATGATCCAAAATCCTAGGTACCTAACAATTGAAGCTCAATGAATCTAATTCATTTAGATCTTTAGCAGATAATTAACTTGAATTAATCTTATCAAATAAGTAATTCAAAATCAAAAAAAAAATTGGGTTCAACCTTATGCTAGCAAAATTATCCTGAATCCAATAGGATTTCTCCAAACCTAATTGAGACTTCATAAGCTCAATTATTTAATTTAGATCTAATCTCTTTGTTATGTGATCCCATAGATTCAATTCTATTTGGTAGTGAGATGTACTATGATCTCTATCATAATATCATTGAAACTTTTTTCAATGAATCGAAATAATTTCACTCTAACTCATCAAGAATTATCGATCTTGAGCAATCCTAGTAAGCTTTCATACAATCCATCAGTGATACCTAGTAGTATGTAGTGGCAATCCAGCAGAACCAAAATAAATCTGAAGGTATAGTTTTTGTGTGATTCAGTCTCTCTATCATGAGTCCCGACTAGATGGCAGGTCATGGATAAATCATCAAATCTCATCATCAGTTATATGATAGATTCGATTAGCTCAAGTCTAATTGTGATTCTTATGAAAATTCTTTTCCATCAATCACACTGCTGTGGCCACAGACTCATAAACTTAGCTTCTTAAATCTCATAAGACTTCTTCTCTCTATCAAGATCGATAGATTCTATCTAGATGTGCATCCTACTACTATAGTGGATCAACTGTCACCAACATTCAATACAAAGACTCAATAAGGTCATATTTATATGTCAGTCAAACTCCAACAATCTCACCATGAGTAATCATGCCATCACAGGTCAAAGGACCATTCACACAACTACAGCATCGAGACGATCACTAATGATTAAGTAAAAATTTAAGTGATCTCTCGTATGATCATGCTTAGTACTAGTTATCTTCTAACAACTATCCGTACTTATCGCTCAGTATCTCTACATAGTAGATCAAAGGCTCATCTACTCTGAAAGAAGTGGTTTGTGCATCGATGTATCCAGTTCGATTACCATCCTCATGATGATACTATGACGGAAGCATTTAGGAATTAATTATACATGCCTCTAATTTTTAACATCTTGAGCATATGTATTGTATGTATTAATTTCATAGATAATTCAAGGATACATCACACTTGAATAAAAATAAACTTATCATTTTATTGATCAAATCAATATTTTAAGTATAAAATTATATCCTAGAGTTATTACAATGTATCAGCCATATTGGCTTCTAGGACATACATCCAACAAACTTCAGTTTGAAACCTAAATCATGAATTTACTCAGAAGCTAACGTGGTAGATTAGGAGCTATAGTAATAACTCATTAGAAGTTGACATGGTAAACCAAGAGTTGACATAATGTCTCAGAAGTTGATGTGGTGGTGTATTAGGAGCTGATGTGCAGCTTAAATGCTGAAGTGATAGATCAAGAGTTGACATGATAGCATAGAGATTGATCTAGTCGATCAAGAGTTGTTATAGTAGCTTAAAAGTTGATATAGCAAACTAGAAGGTGATATAGTAATTCAGAAGCCGATATAATAGACTAATATATCAAGCTGATGTGATGACACATAATTTGATATGGAGAATGAAGACTTGACATAGTAGCTTAGAAGCTCATGTAGTAGATCAGAAGCCGACCTAGTAGCTCAGAATTCGATGTGGCAGATTGATGTGTCAAGTTGATGTGACCATACAGAATATAATATGGCAAAATAGGAGTTGATATAGTGGCTTAGAAACTAATGTGACCTATCAAGGAGCTAATGCAGAAAATTAAAAAGTTTGGCAATATTGATGTCCTAACTGATGTGGCAAACTGATATATATACATATAATAACCTTAGGCAACAGCTAGAAAATAGTTTTTGAAGACTCAAAACTATTGTCTAACAATGTTAGCAATGGTTTTCTAGTTGTTGCGGCCATTGCCCAAAGTCAAAGGCAATGGTGTTTTAATTGTAAACTAACTATTAAATAATTATGCATAATAGAACCTTGGGTAGTAGTGTTTGATAAGAATTTGTAACAGCCATAATAAAGAAAAGGCTATGATTTTTTTGCTGAGGCAATAATTTTATTGAGATTTTGGCACAGTTGTTTTTCTTTTCCAGATAATGGTTTTTTACAAGAATTAATAATAGTTATTCATTTTATACAATGATTTATTATAATTTTTTACAATAGTTGTCAATGTTTGAGCAATGATTTTTGAGAGGATCTGATTCTCATATCATAAAGAAAATTATAATGATTAAAAAGCTATTAAGTCAATGGTTAAAAAAAACCATAGAATCACTTTTGTAAAAATTTTTTAGCCATTTCTTCTTGACTATTGCTTAAAGCTATTTTTCTTGTGTATCCACTAATATGGTCAATTAATGTGGCAGACTGGTATGTTTGCTAGGGCATCCGACTAATATAACAAACTAACATGTTGGGTTTCGATTGTGTAGTGGAATATGACTTTCAAAAAAATTTTATAAGTTTTAACACTTAAAATATGCTAACCAAAATACAAACCCTAGGAACACCTTGTAGATTTCAATCAAACAAATCAAGCATGCATATAAGGTAGAAAATATACCTTCCTGAAGATGACGATCTGATGCTAGGATGATCTTCATAAGACATCAAAGTAGATATCCTCCAACAGTGATCCACACAAATTAATTCACCGTGTGATTAGTTATGGAAGAAGAGGAGTTTCATAAGAAGGACTCCTCCTCTACACATACAAACTAAGGTGCCATCTGATGCCTTATCCATAAAACAATGGCATGGAATTTTAAGCAAGGAGGTTAAAAGGAGTAACCCATAAGGACTCTTCCTTCTAGGTGCCATTTATTATGGGCAACATTTATTTTTAGCATGAAGAAAAGTGTGGTGGCATGGAGGAAGAATTGGTTTCATAGGTAACTCTTCCATGTGATAAGGTTTCGACTATTTAGGAAACCATAAGGTTTGAACCTAACCTATTACGTTAAGGCATTAGGCTTAGGATTAGCTCAAACATCTTTGGACTAAACCCAACTGAGAACTTGAGTTAATTCATGTGCTAGCAAGTTAATTAAACCCATAGAATTTATAATAAATCCAATTAGATTAGATCATTATCAAATTCCAAAGTGTGTAATCTATTGAGTTCCATATCTAGCCAGTAGTGCACTCAGGCTCATGATTTAAACCAATCCAATTAGATTTGGTCAGCCTAAATACATCAATTAATCAGAATACCTTTTAATTAATTTTTGAATTAAACTCTTTTAATTTTTGTGAGTCTACAAGTCAAGATTGATGTTAAACAATATGTCATGACTATCCTAAAGATATAAAATTTGATAAAAATATCAAAAATATCCTTCAGTAGTGAGTTACTGTGTAATTCAATCTTTCAATTATAAACTGAAAGGAATATTAAAACTCTTCGATCAAATCGAGGAAGAAAAATCTTTCTGATGAATTTCTGACATATCTAGAGGAGAATGAGATTCTCTCTCAATGGATACCTCCTGAAATTGCACAACATAATGGTGTGTCAGAAGGAGAAAAACTCTGTTGGACATGGTTCGATCCATGATGGACTTTTCTAGTCTATCGATATTTTTTTGAGGATATGTACTTGAGTCAGCTTGTTATGTGCTTAATAGAGTTTCTAGTAAATCTGTAAGTAAAATACCATATGAGATATGAATAAGATGTAAGCCAGGGCTCTCTCACCTTAGGGTTTGGGGATGTCTGGCTTATGTCAAATATTTGAAAACAGACAAACTTGGAGCCAGATCTGATAAATATAATTTTATAAGGTATCCCAAAGAGACTAAAGGGTATTATTTCTACCTTGCTGATGAATAAAAAATATTTATCAGTCTTAGGATAGTCTTTTTAGAAAAAAAAAATTTTGAGAAAGGGATTAATGTATCTAAAGTTGAACTTGAGGAAGTTCAACAGGTAAAACCAACACAGTCTAGTGAACCCACCGAATCGGATTTGATGATGTCAAATTCAAAACCCATTGTAGAGGCACCGTTAAGGAGATCCGATAGAGTACCGTATCAATTAGATGATACTACAATTTCTTGATCCAGGATAGAAATTTTGTTGAACTCGATGAGAACAATGAGGACTCGATCACCTACATGAATGTAATGCAGAGATCTGACTCTGATAAATGGCTTAAAGCCATGAAATCCGAAATAGAGTCCATGAAGGTCAATGATGTATGAAAATTAATTGATCCATCTAAAGAGATTAAACCCATAGGGTGTAAGTGGGTCTTCAAAAGGAAGAGGGGCACAGATGAAAAGGTAGAGACCTATAAAGTTCGTTTGGTTATCAAGGGTTATCGTCAGTGTTATGGTATTGACTATGACAAGATATTTTCTTCTATGGTAATGCTTAAATTCATTCGGATTATACTTGCAATAGCGGCACACATGGACTATGAAATCTGATAAATGGATGTGAAAATAGCTTTTCTAAATAAAGAGCTACAAGAAGAGATATATATGATACAGCCTGAGGGTTTCACATCCACAGATGAGTCCAAAGTGTGCAAGCTTCAAAGATCTATTTATGGATTGAAGCAGGTATCTAGGAGTTGGAACATGTATTTTGATAAGGTTATCAGAACGTATGGCTTCGTTAGGAATGGAGAAGAACCCTGTATTTACAAATGGATAAATGATTCAATGGTTGTATTTCTCATTCTATACGTAGATGACATTCTCTTAATCAAAAATAACATCCCTGCATTATAAGAAATAAAAGTCTAGTTATCATCTCAGTTCTCTATGAAAAACTTGGGAGAAGCATCCTATATCCTTGGGATGAAGATTTATAGAGATATATCGAAAAGGTTGCTTAGATTGTCCCAGTCCATGTACATAGACACCGTGCTGAAGTGGTTCAGTAAGGAGAATTTCAAAAAAAGCTATCTCCCTATAGGCCATAAAATTTCTCTCTCAAAAAGGGATTATCCGACAACTTCTCAAGAGAGAGAGCATATGAGTAAAGTTTCATATGCTTCGGTAGTGGATTTCATAATATATGCCATGATATGTACCAAATTAGATATGGCATACTCACTAGGGGTAGTGAGTAGATACCAGTCTGATCCAGGAGAGAATCACTGGAAGGTAGTAAAGACTATTCTTAAGTATTTAAGAAATACTAAGGACCAGTAGCTTGTATATGGTGAAACTGACTTAAAACTAGTGGAGTTCACCAACTCCAGCTTTCAGTCAGACCATGACGACAGCAAGAGTGTGTTAGGTTATATTTTTATCCTGAATGATGGAGCAATCTGTTGAAAAAGTTTCAAGCAGCACACCATGGCTGACTCTGTTTGGGAGGCAGAGTATATCGCGGCATCCGATGCTGTGAAGGAAGCTGTATAGTTATGAAAGTTTATCGACGAGCTCAGAGTGACACCCTCCATCGATGGCCCTATCCTGTTATACTGCGACACCACTGGAGCCATTGCTTAAGCTAAGGAGCCGAAGTTCCATCAATGCACCAAGCATATTTGTGCCACTACCATCTTATTCGAAAGATTGTGGATTGAGGTGACGTTGACCTTCAAAAGATCGACGGAAAGGAGAACCTAGCTGACCCATTTACTAAAACTCTCGAAATCAAAGAGTTCGATGATCACAAGTCGAAGATGGGTATACAATACTATACTGATTGACTTTAGTCCAAGTGAGAGTTGTTGAAAAATATGTTCCAAAGTCAATCGTCAGTCTGTTGACGATTGTGCTCATAATTATAAGTATACATAAATTTTTATTAAAAAAAATTATTTAGCTTTTTCATCATATTTTGTTCATCTTACTTGAACTCTTATGCTATGATAAAGTCCTTAGGACTATAATTAAACGATAAAAGAGGATTTATCGTTTAGTCCTTAAAAGTATTCGTGATCGAATGATATGCTGTTAATAAGATGATAACAATATCAAGTATAGGTCATTGTTTGCCATATGTGTTGGTTGTCCTCTTAACTAAGGAGTGTGAAGATACTGTTATGGCATACAAATGGAATGTAGGAGTACATTTGCATCGAATGTGACCATTTATCGAGTACTCTACTGTTAAGAGTAGTTCATGAAGGATATGGGAATAAGTATCCTTCAGACCTAAGATCACCACGATGACTTATAAGCAACTCACTGTACTTTAATACCAAACCATTTGAGTTTTTAATTCAGTGATGAAAGGTTACTGAGTGCATCAAGTACTTATCAAGTCGGTATGTGAGTCAAGATAGAAATGATCCCTCTGAATTAGTAGGAGATATGCATCAATGTATTTTAATTTAGTAAAATCTTGGTCAGGATAATCTATATGATAGATTTAAAAGGTTAAAATATAATATGGTCGACTTAATTAGGATGGACAGTCAAATCCTAGATCACCTTGAGCATTAGGGTCAAAGGGATGAATTATACGGTAATCATACGCCAGTAGGTTCTACAATATTGCTTCCAATCTTTCGATCTATCCAGATGTTGGGTCCCATTACTAGATGGTTACATTGAGTGGTATAAAAAAAATTTCTATGCTACTGACTTAGGTTTGAACCTATGAGGTCACATACATTAGAAGATTCAATCAGATCTGATGGCTGAAGAGTTTAATTGGATTGTGACTCTGGTGAAGAGTCTCACTGGGATTGAGACTCTAGAAGAGAGTCCCACTGGACTGGGATTCTACTATTAATAGAGAATTAATTAGTAATTAGATTGTTAATTGACTCAATTTGATTGAATAAAGAGTTTTGGATTAAGTCTAATTGAATTAGATTTAGTTTGACTTAGATTGGGTTTGATTTGATCAAGCCTGATTGCAAAAAAAATTTGATCTTGATTCGATCAGGACTTGGGCTCAGTTAATTCCTAATTGGGTTAGAAATTTATTGAGATGATTAGGTTTTTAATTAGATTAGATTTATTTCTGACATTGGGTTCAAATCAGATTTGATTTGATTTGGTTTAGAATTAATTTGGAAATGAAGAGTCCAAGCTAGCAGGGACTCTATCTCTTTATCCTTGCGCCACCCCTAGACCCATGCCCTGTTCTCAATGCCAAATTGAATTTGGCTTGAGATTTTTGGCATGATGAGAGTGGACCTAGCAAGGGTGGGCGGCATAGCATAATGAGTCATAATCTTATCTCCTTTCTAATTCAAATGCGATTCGAATTAGAGATAAAGAGATAAGAATAAAAGGGATTTTTCAAGTTAGGAAAAGAGATTGGTGTCTATTGATTTTTTTCTTATTTTTCTTGAGGTGTTTTTGAGTGTGTGAATATCAGATCTCTTCCTCATTCCAAAGACTTATTTTTAAAAATTTTTAGGATGCCCAAAAGGTGTTTGGCATGGACTCCTTGGCACCCTCTCCCTTGGATCAAAACCCTAGCCCTTGTCATTTAAAGGGGGCTTCAATTGTTGACAATATATACTAAGTTCCTTGCTGAGTTTATTTTTTCTCCACAGCTCCTTCTCTTCTCCTCTTCCTCTTCTAGATCTTTTCATCCTTTAGAGCATCCAAGGTCCTTGAAGAAGAAAGAAGAAATCAGCCTCCAAGATCTTTGCAAGCTAGCACTTCCAAGGAGCCTGATCTACGTTGGTCTTCGTGTGGACATTCTGTAGAGGCCAGATGACTTTGTGTGGTTGTAAGCAATCTGAAGAAGAGCCTATCCAAGTGTTAGACCAGTAGAGATCAAGAGTTTTCAGTTTGGTAATGGTTTCTAAACTTTCTTGATCATTTTTGTTAGATCTAATGGTTAGATCTAGAATTACAGCATCGATCAGATCGATGTGAGTTTTAGTTTTAGATCTCATGTGCATATTAAATCATATTATTTATCTTGACATGATAGTCTAGATTAGATTTTATACATGTAATTTAGATTAAATTATTTAATCTTATTGTTTCGTTGCATAAAATTTATGAAATTACATGCATAGCACTACCTATGTTTTCTTCAGCCACGACTGATCAATAACGATATGCTAGATGATGTGTCTTGCCTATGCTAATATATGTCTTAGAGTGGCATATTAGTTATTGTAGTTCCTTTAGATTATGTGGATATAAGAAGATACACAAAAGATGGTGGTTGCTATGAGGGCCTTTAGAGAGAAGGCAACCAAAGGTCGATAATCCTCGTGGATGGAGACACCATGGAAGAAGAGCATGAGATGACAAACTAGATGGTGAAGGAGCCAAAGAAAGTTAGTTTGGAGATGGGGAGAAAGGAGCAAAATGGTGAGGAGAGATAATGAAAGACTTGAAACTTAGAAGAAAGATGGTCATAAAGAGAAGTTGCTATTCATCAAAAATAGAGGATCTTTGGATCAATCTACCAAAAAATAGAGGATCTTCAAGAAAATAGAGAGTCTGTAGATCCACAAGACAATAGAGGATCTTCAGATATTGATTCACTAGGATACAAAGGATCAATGGAGAAACAGAGGATCTAGTGTCCATCAAAAAGTAGAGAATCTTTAGATGTTAATTTACTAGAAATTAGAGATCGGTAGATCGACATCTAATGTATTCAAGTCTTCTAGACATGACAATGATGGCCACTGTAGAAGTAGAAGTGATATAGCAGATTAGGTGATTAGTGGCTTTGATATCATATTAAAATTTTTATAAAAGAAAAGAAAACAAAGAGAGTGAGAGAGAGAGAGAGAGAGAAAAGGGTTTATATTTTTACTCTATCATAAAGGATATATCTCGGGGGTTATATATACTAGTATATAAACTCTATATAAGAAAAATAATATAAGTTAATACAAAATCATGCTAATAAAGAAAATTATTATGGACTAATATAGATTGTCATGTGATCTCTATATTCATGCAATCATCTAAAATCATATGATCTCTAAAATCATGTGCTTTTCTGAAATCATGTGATCATCTAAAAATATGTGATCATCTAAAATCATATTAATATGGATCCTTTCTTGGCTTTGTATAATGATAAACATGGGGTTAAATCTTGAAGTAGAATGGTTTCTACTGTTGGAAAAAGAAGTAGAGAATTTGTGATACCTTTTTAGTTATTTGTTATCTCAAAGCATTGTCAGTTGTATATGGATTATAGGATATGAGATAATATGGCTCGGATTTGCTCTTCCTTAAATCTCACCTGACAAGTCAGCCCATAGACTAGATGATGACATGTGTTCTGCAGAATCAACGACTGATTAAATCTTCAAAAATCAGCACAATCAATAACAACTCGACACAATCTTGGCATGCTTGAAAAGAAATATCCTAACCACCCAGATCAGTAAATAAGGAAAGAGCATAATTGCTCATACACAAATTGCACGATCCTAGCCATATAGATCAGCACTCTCTTCTCTATAAATTTCAAGCCTTGTGACCCCCTATATATGAAAAGTTTGGATGCCACACTCTCATAATTCCATCTCTCTTTCGGATCTCTTGTTTCTTTTCGAAATTTTGCCTAACTTGAGTATCAAAGTTTCTCCAACTAGTTACATTTTGATAACCTCCTAATTATTTTATTTGATTGTAGATCAGACCCAATATGGTGTAATGCTCCTCCAACCCTAATCATTTTCTTTAATCCCACTATTTACTGGTAGGATCTATCAAATAAGAAAATTTCTAAACCTAGTCTTAAACAAGTCTTGGATTATTTAGAGTTACTGTGGCTAAGGAAAACACTTAAGATATCTGATTCTTCAGTGAGCTATGAAGACTGCTTACTACTATTAAGGAGACTACAAACTAATGATTGCGAGAGTAAGGGAGAAAAGCCATCAATATGTATACATAAAATCTAGCTGGCTCCACCAAGTTTGTCGGGTTGGGCTTAGGTCTATCTTAGTAAATTTTCAGCTCAAATTAGTTTGAGGATTGATACGCCTCAAAACCAACCTCAGCTAGCAATATAAATTGACCAATGAGAGTTCACCACCTAGATATAGGCTGACTACTCAAAGCTTGCTATATGGCCAACTCAGAAGGGCTGTGGAGAGTCATTTGCATTTCAAACTCTCCCCTAGCAAGTGATAGCTCAACAAAAACGTGTGATACCTGAGCAGATCCCCATGACTGACAAGCGCAGGCATAATTCATCGATGAGATATGTAGGTTGTTACCAAATCAACTAGCGTATAGCCTCGAACTACTTGGCGGTGGGCTTCAGCCCTCGCATACATATTGCATTTCCAGGGATCCTCTAGGTAAGTTCTCTTTCGACTCGCTTATGCTACTTCTTTGCCCCTCTTAGGCCTCCTTCTATTACTTGAGACTCATGTTTGATTTAAGCATTGGTGGGTCCCCTGCTAGATACGCTCTTATGGATGAACTTTTTTGTTTTTGTTGTTTTAAGTTGAAAACAACATTAGAGTGCTGGTCAAAATAGATGTTCCACCATCCAAGATCAATTTAGATGTGCTTGGCATTAGGATCACCATTGATCAATGTAATGGCTATCAAATCTTCACCACCGAGGCTTATAGTAAAACCATCCAATCCTTCTAATCTGAATGATGGATAAGTTAAGATCTCCATTGACCCCATCAACTTGATGCCCCGGTTGGGCCAATTATTAATGATATTAGACTAGTGCTAAGGAAAGGACCCTTGATCTCATCATATGGAGTTAATCATACATAGGTGACTTACAACCATGAAGTTAAGGAGAGCATAGATGGCAACCACAATTTTCTAGTAGGATGTACCTTTGGAGTTCAACGGCTCTTTGTAGAGCTATCAAAGAACTCCTCCACAAGAGCCATAGCCAAACCCATCGGATACTATTGAGTAGTTTTGTTTGCTCATGCAGTAGGTTCATATGTTGACCATCATTGTTTGAAATCTACAACAGATGGCTACAAATCAGCAACAGTAATAATAGCAACCACAACCATAACAGTAGCCATAGCAAACTTGCATGTCGAAAGAATAGCATGAACTAAAGCAGCTGACTCATCATACCCATCCTCAAATTCTAGGATAGGCCTAACATAGTCATTACTCTCACACATGGAGCACAAGTTAAGAAAGAAGGCACTGATCCCTAAGCTCATAGTCTTGGAAGGGATCGACACTAAGCCATTCATCCCAACACCTATTGAAGAGGATCTCCAATAGGGAGGTTGACCATGATCTTAGGATCAAGGGATTTGATTGCCACCTCAAGGCTCTACGAGGCAGCAATGCTGTGCTTGGGGACGACATCGACTTCACAATTGTACCCTCATTCTCAATAAAGATCTTGGAGGAACTTCTTCCCCCTCGCTTCAAGATGCTATAGCTGGGGACCTATGATGCAACTACTAACCCCATGGACTACTTAGAGAGTTTCAAGATCCTCATGATGCTCCATGGGCCACTGATGTAGTACTTTGCCAAACTTCTCTAGATTCTCTTTAGAAGGAAGCTCGATTGTGGTATGCTGGATTGCAGCCAAACTTGACCCATGCCTTCAAGTTGTTCAGTGGATCATTCATGGTACACTTCATCAACAAGCATAGGTAGAAGAAAACTTCAGAGTGCCTATTCACTATCACGTAGTAGGATGGAGAGTCTTTTAGGGACCATGTGAACTACTTCAATATAACGACCCTAGAAGTGCATGATCTATATCACTCAGTCAAGATATTCACGTTAAAGCATGGATTAAAGATCTCTCAAGTCCTTTTCTCCCTGAAGAAAAGGTTTTCAAGAAGCTTTTGTTAGCTCCTTCCCCAAGCTAAAAAATACCTAAATATAGAAGTAGTGGTAGCACAGCAAGAGTCAGCTAGGAATAAGCCTGGCATGAAAAATAATAAATGGGCCTAGGGGGACAAAGATGAGCCTTGGAGGAAGCCAAGAATGAGCAACCAAAGTTCGCATTATTTGAGGGGCCCCACTTGGCAGTTTGAGAGGTACACAACTCTCAACACCCCTCGAATGTAGGTCTTGATGAAGATTGAGAATCAAGACTATGTGAAATGACATCAAAAGATGAAGGAAGTTGCCAAAAAGGACAAAGGTAAATTTTACAAGTTCCATCAAAACTTCAGCCATGACACTGAAGACTACTAAAACTCAAGAATGAGATCGAGGCTCTTATCTAGAGAAAATAACTCGATCATTTTGTTGACCATCTATGAGATCGGAATGATATTAGTTAGGTGTTGCCCATGCAATGCTCAAGAAGAAGATTGACAACTGCCTTATGGCAAGCATCATCAATACTATCTTGGATGGTCTAATGACCAGTGGAACAAGCTTATCCGTGAGAAGGAGCTACACACATTTTGCTCAAGAAAGAGGCTTGTTGCCCAGAGATAGCAATCCGGAGGGTGGGGGGTGAATTAGATTGCTTAAAAATTTAAGCAAAATATGTACTCTAAAGTAGAATATAAATGTGTTCGTGAGGTGCCAAAGGAAAAATAAAAATAGCAGTAGAAGATAAATAAAAATAAATTATATAATTACAAATATAGCAAATTTATAGTAGTTTCGTATTAAACTCAGCACCTATATCCACTTTCTAAGGCCTCTTACTTAAAAATTTTAACTACAATTACTCGATTATAATCCGATTATTTTACTCAGGATCATAATCAAACTCAATTTTGCTCAGGCTCATCAATCACAACTTTTTCAACTAAGTTTCTCTAGACTTAATCATATACAATCATCCAATTAAAGACTTAGATCAGTCTTAAGCCTCAAGTTTCTTTTCCTAAGAAACTTATTACAACACAAAAATACAATAAATGGATAATTTAGAGTTCAAAAATGAAAACTTGTTGCTCCAAGAATTGATTTTGATGATCACAAACCATTTGAGAGGACTACTAATGTGTTTCTTATCTTTGAAGATTATTTTTATATTATTTCAGGTAGTTCAAGAGATTGAATTTGAAAAGCTTTATCAAGTATGCCAAAAGTTGAAGTTTTAGCAAGTTGGAGAAGTTTTTGAAGGCTTTTGAGAGTGTCCAAATTGATTTGAATCCACCTGAGAGTGTTTGAAAGTATTCTGATAAGTTTGGAATCTTAAATGAATAAAAAATTAGGTTTGAACAAATTGGGACGACCCATCTAGGTCATTCCCTTTCGTTGGACAGCTGGCATGCTTCATTTTGACTCATGACATGCAGTGGGATGACCCAGCTGGGACGACCCATGTGATTGGGACAATCCATGTGATTGGGATGACCCCTGAAACCAAAATAGAAAGTTAAACTTTCTATCTGACCTATTGGGATGCCTCATGAGACATCCCAATGCCAGTGGGATGCCCCATGGGACGTCCCATTCTGGGCGAGCTGCGTAATGGCTAGTTTTCAGTCTATTTTTAGTGTATTTAATGCGTATTAAACACTCTCCAACAGCTCTAAACCAACTCTAAGATATTCTCAAGGGTAGATAGTGATTATAAAAGCTCTCTTGAAGAGAAAAATTAAAAATTTTTGCTAGCATTCAAAGCTCACATCCGTGAAAAGCTCATTCAGCCCTAAAAGAGAGAAAAAAAGCATTCAATCACTTCACCAACCACTCTCCAGCAGCAGTCAAGTATGAAATTCATTGAGGGTGTTCAGTAAAAGCTTTTTTTCCTTAAGTATTATATTTATTTTGCATTCATTGTATCTATTTAAGGAGATTGTGTGCTAAATTTTTTGTACTCTATTTTTCTAAAATTGTATTTGAGATTTTGAGTTTTGGGAGGTTCCAAAAATTGTTTGGATTGATCCGAACTCTGAATCAGATTGTTAAAAGTTGGCTTGTATCTGAAAAATAAGTATTCTTGCTTGGATAACAGAGGTCGGAGTGTCCGACATGGTGTAAATTTGAATCCATTTAGTGGATTGAATTTTCAAGTAGGGACTTAGGGAGTTGATGTAGGTGCAAGGTTGGCACTGAACCACTATATATTCTTGTATTTGTTATGCTTCTCTTCACTTGTTCTTTATGCCATTTACTTGCATTCTTTCTTTTGTGTTTGAATTTATTTTTATTGATTATCAACCCACTTCACTCGATCTCTTTAGCACATTATTTTTAGTGCACTAATCTTTTAAAATCTCAAAAAGACCCAATTCACCCCCCATCTTGGGCTCTATTTCTGGGCAACAAATGGTATCAGAGCCCGATGCTCAATTCTTACTTGATTTAACCATCAAGAGCTAAAGATTTATGGCAGCCCAATTTGGCACATCTCTAGTCGAGGGGCAATCCACAAACTGACCTTCACTTTTCAATAGGTCAAACTACACCTATTGAAAATCTCGGATGAGAATTTTCATACAAGCACTTGACTATGACATGTAGAGTGTCATAGTAAATGGATCACACACACCTATTAAATTAATTGATGGTGTGTCTCTCCCTAAGTCGGAAGATGAATGAGATAAAATTGATAAGAAAATGGCTCAGCTCAATACTAAAGTCATGAATATTTTATATTATACTTTGGATGCTAATAAATTTAATCGCATTTCCACATGCAATTCAGCTAAAAAAATTTAGGATAGGTTAGAAGTCACACACGAAGGCACAAACCAAGTAAAAGAATCTAAGATCAATATGCTTGTGCATAACTACGAACTATTTAAAATAGAATCTGAAGAATCAATAACTCAAATGTTCACTCATTTTACTGACATCATAAATGATCTAAAAAGTCTTGGCAAATATTATTCTAACAGTAATCTTGTGAGAAAAGTACTGAGGTCTTTACCAAGATCATGGGGGGTAAAAGTCACTGCAATCCAAGAGACCAAGAATTTGAATACTCTACCATTGAAGGAGCTGCTTGGATCCCTCATGACTCATGAACTGATCATGAAGCAACACACTAAAGAGAAAATCAAAAGAAAGAAGACCATAGCCCTCAAGTCGACAGCTCAGGAAGAAGAAGATATAAAAAAATCAGACAATAGCGAAGAAGATAAGGACTTGGCCTTGATCACTAGAAAGTTTAGATGCTTCATGAGAAGAAAAAGACAAGGGACAAGGAGAAGACCACTAGTCCAGGGAGAGTCGAGTAAAGAAAAGAAAAAAGAACTGCCCATCATCTGCCCCCAGCTCAAGAAAGGTCAAAAGAAGTTCAAGAAGAAAAAGGCCATGATGGCTATATGGAGTGACAATGATGACTCCACCACTAATGAAGAATCTCATGAAGAAGCTAACTTGTGCCTTATGGCACATGAAACTGAGGTATTATCTAAAACTCAATCTGAATTTACTTATGATGAACTGTTAGAAGCTTTTCATGAACTTTTAAATGATCTAAAAGAATTGGGTACTAAAAATAAAAATCTGAGATCAAGAAATCATGTATTAACTAAGAAAAATGAAGAAGTTGATAAAAAAAATAAAGAATTAAAACTAAAGAATCAGTCTTTAATAAAAGAAAAGGATGAACATTCTAGTCAAAATGAAACTCTTGTAAAAGAAAATCAAGATCTAAAGGAAAAGATAACCAAGTTGAAACTTATAGTTGATAGATTTATATTAAGTTCAAACAAACTTCAAATAATTATTGATAGTCAAAAAGTTATATATGATAAAGCTGGACATAGCTATAACACTCTAAGAAAATAAAAATTTTTGAAAAATATTTTTGTCAATGCATCAAAATTATCAAATATCATTTATTTTAAATGTGGCAAGGTAGGGCACAAAGCTTATGCATGTTTATCAAATAAATTTGATGATAGAAATATTAAGAAAATATGGATTCTAAAAGGAACAATTGTGACTAATCCTAAAGGATCCAAGTTAACTTGGGTACCTAAGGTTAAAACTTGATTTCATATGTGCAGGTGTGTCTTGCATCCCAAGCAACAAAATGAAAGTGGTATCTTGATAGTGGATGCTCAAGACACATGACTGGTGATGAATTTCAATTCATCACATTAGAAGCCAAAAATGGAGGGATGGTCATCTTTGGAGATAATGACAAAAGAAAGATCATCGGTATTGGTAACATTGGTATCACTCCCTCTATTTGCATTGAAAATATTTTACTTGTAGATAGTCTTAAGCATAACTTTTTAAGTATTAGTCAATTATGTGATAAAGGTTACAAAGTAGTTTTTGAATCATCTATGTGCATTATATAACTAGTCTTTTTGATGATAGCACTAGATTTATTAGGCATACGCATGGCAATATTTACATGGTTGATTTAGATAATCTTTTCATGTAAAACATATAATGTCTTATGGCCATGAATGCTAAAATCAATGAGACTAGTTGGCTTTGGCACCGTAGGCTTGCACATATTAGTATGCATGCACTTTTCAAAATCATTAAAAAAGATTTAGTTGTTGGTTTGCCAAAAATTAATTTTGATAAAAATAAAATTTTTGATACATGTCAATTAGATAAACAAACAAGAGTTTTTTTTTAAATCTAAAAATATTGTTTCAACTTTCAAACCGCTAGAACTCTTGCATATAGATTTATTTGGCCCTGCAAGGACAACTAGTCTAGGAGAAAAAAGATATGATTTTGTAATCATTGATGATTTTTCATGTTTTACTTGGGTTTTGTTTTTAACTTCTAAGGATGAAGCATTTGCAGCATTTTTCAAGTTTTGTCGAAAAGTTTCAAATGAAAAAGGTTTGCCAATTATTTCTATTCGAAGTGACCATGGCATTGAATTTAAAAATAAAGATTTTAAAAAATTTTATGATAAAAAAGATATAGATCATAATTTTTCAGCACCTAGAATACCTCAACAAAATGGAGTTGTTGAAAGAAAAAATAGAACCCTTGAAGAGATAGCCCGTACCATGCTATGTGAAAGCAAGCTCCCAAAGTACCTTTGGATAGAAGCAATTAACACAGTATATTACATTCTAAACCGTGCCTTAATAAGATTAATTTTTAAAAAAATACCTTATGAATTATGGAAGGGTAGAAAATCTAATATAGGTTACCTTCATATTTTTGGTTGCCGATGTTTTGTTTTGAATAATGGCAAAGATAGCCTAGATAAATTTGATACTAAATCTGATGAAGCTATCTTTCTTAGCTACTCCACTTCTAGCAAAGTCTTTAGAGTATTTAATAAAAGAACACTAGTAGTGGAAGAGTCAATTCATGTTGTCTTTAATGAAGCTAATGATCTTCCATCAAGAAAGAGAGAGGGTGCTGATGATGCAGATATCATAGAAGATGGAATGAAAGAGCTCACCCTCAATGATTCAAATGAACAAAACAAAGATCAGATGGATGAAAAACAAGAGGATGAAAGAATCAATGATCAGAACATTCAAGAACAACCTCCAAACACAGGTAATCCCCTAAGAGAATGGAGGTATATCCATAATCACCCTAGAGAATTAATAATTGGTGATCCGACACAAGGAGTAAGAACTAGATCCTCACTTAGAGATATTTGCAACTATATAGCTTTTGTTTCATATCTAGAACCTAAAATAATAGATGAAGCTGAAAAAGATCATAACTAGATAATGGCCATGCAAGAAGAGTTAAATCAATTTGAAAGAAATAATGTATAGATACTAATTGCTAGATCTAAAAATCACCCTATAATAGAAACTAAATGGGTATATAGAAATAAATTAGATGAAGATGAAAATATAATAAGAAACAAAGCAAGATTAGTTGCTAAAGGATATAATCAACAAGAAGAAATTAATTTTGATGAAATATTTGCTCTTGTTGCTAGATTAGAAGTCATAAGAATGCTACTTAATTTTGCTTGCTTTATAAATTTTAAATTATTTTAAATAGATGTCAAGAATACTTTTCTAAATGGATATATTGCTGAAGAAGTATATGTAGAATAACCTCCTGATTTTGAAAATCATAAACTTTTAAATCATGTATTTAGGTTAAACAAAGTTTTATATGGGTTAAAATAAGCTCCTAGAGCTTAGTATGAAAGATTAAATAAGTTTTTATTAGAAAATAGATTTTCAAGAGGAAAGGTTGATACTACTCTTTTTATAAAAAGAAAGAACAAAAAAATTCTTGTTATACAAATATATGTTGATGACATTATATTTAGGTCTACTAATGAAGATCTATGCTAAGAGTTTGCCAAGCTCATGCAGGAGGAGTTCGAGATGAGCATGATGGGAGAATTCAATTTCTTCCTCGAACTCTAGATTAAACAAATGAAAAAAGGGATCTCCATCACTCAAGATAAGTACACAAGAGAATTATTAAAAAAAATTAGAATGGAGAGCTTAAAAATTGCAAGTACACCTATGATCTCTTCCTGTAAATTAGAAAAAGATGAGCATAGTAAACATATTGATTCAAAGCTCTATAGAGGTATGATAGGCTCTTTATTATATCTAACTACTAGTAGACCTGATATAATATTCGGTTTATGCATGTACTAGATATCAATCAAATCCTAAGGAATCTCACTTAAATACTGTTAAAAAGATCTTTAGATACTTAAAAGGAACACAAAACTTAGGTCTTTGATTTTCAAAATAATCTTCTATGGACTTAATAGGTTACTCAAATGCAGACTTTGCTGGATGCAAATTTGATAGAAAAAGTACTAGTAGAACTTGTCAAATTCTAGGAGTAAACTTAATCTCTTGATTTAGCAAGAAGCAAAATTCAGTGACTTTGTCTACGACCAAGGCCAAATACATTGTAGCTGAAAGTTACTGTGCTCAAATCTTGTGGATTAAGTAACAGCTCATAGATTTTGGTATTGAAATTATAAACATCTCCATAAAATATGATAATAATAGTGCCATCAATTTGACCAAAAATCTAATTCAATATTCTAAGTCAAAACATATTGAAATTAGACATATTTCATAAGAGAATATATTCAAAATAATGACATAATACTTAAATACATAAACACTGAAAATCAATTAGCTAATATTTTTACCAAAGCACTTAATGAAAGTAAATTTTGTGAAATTAGAAGAGGATTGGGCATCTTAGACCCTTTTGCCTGAATTTCAATCATAATTTTACTCTTAAAATTCATTTAAAATTTTTTGACTTCATTATCTTAATTTTGGGAGTCATCTATCATTTTTTTTGAAAATTTTTCAAAATAATTAAAAATCATCAATACTATTGAGATACCTTCTTTGATTTTTTTTCATTGAAATATTCAATCAAAAATCATATCGAAATTTATCTAAACTTCCAAAGACCCTCTCAACTCGATATGGTCAACTTCAAATTTTTTAGTTTAAATTTTTTCTCTTTTTTAAATAATTTCTCCATCGCCTGATGCAACCCTGGATGGGGCATCCCATTCGTGTGGGTAGGCTCTCTTTAAGTGAGTCGATCTGAATCCTGTTACATTAAAAAGGAGCTTCGAGATGTCTCAAATTCAAAGACTTTTCTTCTCCCTGTCATCCCAACCTAGGAATCTCATCTTAGATCTCTCAGAAACTCCAAAATCTCTCAAAATCGAGATCTACTCTCTTCAAATTTACTGTTCTCACGTCTCATTTTTCAGTTTTTCCCAAATGCCAAATCCTAATCCTCAAATCTATGAGAAACTCTTCAAAAAATATCCTCTCCACTTAGTTACACTTCAATCCGTATCCTTCTCCACCCTCTTGACCATTATCCATCCTTTTCTTGGGACATGACCCCCAAAATAAGAATGCCACAAAGAAGGAAGTCGGTGAGATCCATGGAAGTAGAAGAAAGGAGGAAGAAGGCAGCACATGAGCCAATCCAAGCATCTCTTCCAGTAACTCCAAGTAAGATTCCATTATCTGCAAGAAAAGTTGCCTTGGATAGAAATGTTGACTTCAAATTTTTAAGGCATGATGGTTTTTTCATAGGAGATAAGCTAATTAAACAAGGTTGGAAATCTTTTTTAAGCCTGTCCAAACCAGTGTATATTGATTTGGTGAAAGAGTTTTACTCTAATTTGATTTTCACTGAGGGTGTTTTAAAGTCTACTGTCAAGGGAGTTCAGATTATCCTAAATGCTCTAAGATTAGGAAGATTCCTTCAGATACCTTATGAGGGTAGCTGCCTAGATGAGCTACCCAAAAAGGAGATTGGACTTAGGACCATACTGGGGAGAGATGATGTGGAAGGGCTCTTGAAGATTGAGGCCAAAGATCTTAGTGTGGAGATGAGGCTACTCCACCACATGGTGTCTAGGATTTTCTTCTCCAGAGGAGAAAGATATGATTTGGTGACAGGAAGAGATATTTATCTTATGCACCATGTAGTTTTAGAGACTCCCCTGAACCTTCCTTTCCTGATGACGGATGCCATGAGGGAAGCCTTGAATAGATCTAAGGCTCCCTTGCCCTATGGTATGGCCCTTACTGTTATTTTCAAAGAGTCAAGAATCAGTTTTGAGAGAGAGATTGTTTGTAGATTGTCATATACTGACACCTACAACAACCACTCTCTTAGGCGCATGGGTTTTGTGAGAGTTGATGGCCGGTGGGCCAAAGGTCGAGCTGCAGCTGTTGAGGAGAAGAGTGATGAGGAGGAGGAGCATGCTGAGGGGGAGGGTCCATCTTCTCCTTTGCCTAGGCTGAGTTCAGCTGATCACCATATTTCAGAGCCTGAGGTAGGATCCTCAGTCAGAGTCCCCTCATCTAGTTGTACCATGCCTACTTTCAGCTTGAGAGATGTTGATATGGGACTGCTAGCTGAGAGAGTGACAGAGATTTTATCTATTCAGCTATAGTAGTTTCAAGATCAACTTCTTCAGCAGTCTCACCAATTACAGTAGCAAATTCTACAGTAGGTTCTCCCGCAGCAGACACAGCAACAGCCACGCAGCCATAGCAGTTTCACCCTACCCCTTCGAGTGCCTTCTCTACTCCATCATTGAATTCATCCATTGTGCCACATATTTCCTCTTTGATGGAGCTCTTGTCTGACTTGAGTACTAGATTGGAGGGTGTGGGAGCTCCCTTCTCAGATTCAGTGGCAGGATTTTCGATATAGAGAGGGAGGTCAGATGGATTGTAGTCTCTCTCTGCTGGAGTGGGCACATCAACTTCTTCTACGTCGTAGATGGATGACCTGGTTCGAGAGATAGAGAGACTCCACAGTCAGCTTCATTCCTCGCTTGAACTGCTTCGGACAGACATCAGAGACTTCAGAGATTTTGTGTCAGCTGATCTGGATGGACTCAGACTTACTGTGAGGGGTATCCTATCTCAGTTAGATGGTATTAGGACTCAGCTTCAGTTTAGACCCTCTGCATCTAGTGAGCCAGCCTTTGTTCAGCCTATTGCTTTCTGTCCTTCGATATCTTTCTCTCGATCCAGACCCTTCGATCGAAGATGAGGCTGATCATGTCTCACCTTTCTTGATCTCATGCTCGATGCCCAGTCTCATTGATTTCATCATTTTGTATTAGATTACATAGTTATATTTTATAGATTGGATGTATGAGAGCTTTATGCTCATTATGACTCTTGTAACCTCTCTTTTGGTGTAAATGAATGAGGTTGTTTTCATTTGACTCATTTCTCTTTGGATAAATGAATGTTTATTATCATGTCTTTTTGGATGAATGAATGTCTATTATCATTTCTTTTTTGGATGGATGAATGGATGCTCTATTTTCTTGATACTTGACCTAATACCATGAAAATCTTATTCTCCTAGTTATTCTTTTTGATGATGTCAAAAAGGGGAAGAAATAATGGTAAATGGTGAAAGTGGTGTATTTGTTATAAAAAGGGGGAGAAATAATGGTAAATAAAAAATAATAATGGTAAAGGGGTAGAAATAATGGTAAATGGTGAAAATATTGTAGTTGTTAAAATCTTTTGCTCTTTTGAATTTTTTTTTTAAAAAAGAGGCTTTTTGCTTTAATGCAGTACTCTATACTAATTCATCCATTTTCTTTTTAACTCTGATACATCATTTTCTTTTTACCTTCATTTTGATAATATTTGAAAAAATGCTCTGATTAACCTATTTTTTTCTTAAATGCTCTACTAATCTTATTTTTGAACTGATACCAAATTGATTCGATACATCCATTTTTTATCTCATTCTTACCTTAATATCAAAATAAAGAAACGAGAAAAAAAATATTCTCTTTCATATCTATTGCTCCAATACTAGAATCAAGAAAGAAAAGAACAAAATTACTTTATGAACCATCTTTGCTTCAATAAGAAATTTTTTTTTAATGGAACACTCTTTATATAAGAAAGGGGGAGATTTATTTTCAAATGATCAAAATAATCTAATTCATACAAGAAAGAAGAGGATTTTGATCGAATAAGAATAATTTTTAGAAATTTTTTAATTCCTTCACAAATGGTTTCAGCTAAATGAATTAAATCATTAAAGTTTGCTGAACATTTATATCATGATCCTCTATGTTGAATCCTTGGCATAACTCTTCTAGTGCCTCACAAACCCAAATTCTTGGAGCTTTAAAGATATTTTTTATGTATACTCAAATATTTTATCATCATCAAAAGGGGAGAGATTATTGCTCCAAGAATTGATTTTGATGATCTCAAACCATTTGAGAAGACTACTAATGTATTTTCTATCTTTGGAGATTATTTTTATGATGTTTCAAGTAGTCCAAGAGATTGGGTTTGAAAAGCTTTATCAAGTGTGCCAAAAATTAAAGTTTCAGTAAGTTGGAGAAGTTTTTGAAGGCTTTTGAGAGTATCCAAATTGATTTGAATCCACTTGAGAGTGTTGGAAAGTATTTTGGTAAGTTTCAGATCTTAAATGCATAAAAAATTAGGTTAGAACAAAATGGGATGACCCATCTGGGTCATCCCCTTTCGTTGGACAGCTGGCATGATTCATTTTGGCTCATGGCATGCATTGGGATGACCCACCTAGGATGACCGATGTGATTGGGATGACCCATGTGATTAAGATGACCTCTGAGATTCTGAGACCAAAACAGTAAGCTGAACTTTTTATCTGGCCTATTGGGACATCCCAATGCCAGTGGGATGCTCCATGGGATGTCCCATTCTGGGCGAGCTGCGTAATGGCTAGTTTTCAGCCCATTTTTGGTGCATTTAATGCGTATTAAATACTCTCCAACGGCTCTAAACCAACTATAAGATATTCTCAAGGATAGATAGTGATTATAAAAGCTCTCTTGAAGAGAAAAATCAAAAGCTTTTGCTAGTATTCAAAGCTCACATCTGTGAAAAGATCATTCAGCCCTAAAAAAGAGAAAAGAAGCATTCAATCACTTCACCAACCACTCTCCAGCAGTAATCAAGTATATTCATTGAGGGTATTCAGCAAAAGCTTCTTCTCCTTGAGTATTGTATTTATTTTGCATTCATTGTATCTATTTAAGGGGATTGTGTGCTGAATTTTTTGTACTCTATTTTTTTGAAATTTTATTTGGATTTTTGAGTTTTGGGAGATTTCAAAACTCATTTGGGTTGATCTGAATCCTGAATCGAGTTGTTGAGAGTTGGCTTGTATCCAAAAAATAAGTATTCTTGCTTGGATAGTAAGGGTCAGAGTGTCTGATGTGGTGTAAATTTGAATCCATTTAGTGGATTGAATTCTCAAGTAGAAACTTGGGGAGTGGATGTAGGTGCAAGGTTGGCACCGAACCACTATAAATTCTTGTGTTTGCTGTGCTTACTTCTCTTCACTTGTTCTTTATGCCATTTACTTGCATTCCTTCTTTTGTGTTTGAATTCATTTTTATTGATTATCAATCTACTTCACTCGATCTCTTTAGCATATTATTTTTAGTGCACTAATCTTTTAGGCAGTGGGATCTATCATGTATGTCATGACATATATGAGATCGGATGTAGCATACTCACTAGGGGTAGTGAGTAGATAACGGTCTGATCCAGGAGAGAACTATTGGAAGGTTGTAAAGATAATTCTTAAGTATTTAAAAAATACTAAGGATCAATGGCTTATCTATGGAGACACTGATTTGAAACTTATGCAATATATTGATTCTAGCTTTCAGTCAGATCATGATGATAGTAAGAGCATGTCAGATTATGTATTTACCTTGAATGGAGGAGCAATTTGTTGAAAAAATTTCAAGTAGCACACCATAGCTAACTCAACTTGCAAGGTGGAATATATCACAGCATCCGATGCTGTGAAAGAAGCTACCTAATTGTGGAAGTTCATGAGCGATCTTGGAGTGGCACTCTCCCTAGATGGTCTTGTTCTGCTATACCACGATAGCAGTGGAGCCATAGCTCAAGCAAAAAAATCAAAGTCCTATCAATGCACCAAATATATTTTGTGTCGCTACCACCTGGTTTGTGAGATCATGGATCGAAGTGATGTCGAACTTCAGAAGATCGACGGAAAAGAAAACTTGACCGACCCATTTACTAAAGCACTTGGAATCAAAGAGTTCAACAAACACAAATGGAAGATGGGTATTAGATACTGTACTGATTGGTTTTAGTTCAAGTGGGAGTTGTTAAGAAATATTTTTTAATATCAATTATTTGGACGATTGTGCTTTTTATAATTATATATAAATTATAAATGAATAAAAAATATTTTGATATTTTTCATCACAAGGTGAATATCTTTCTTATATGAACTCAAGTGTTGTGATGAAGTCCTTAAAACTATATGAAAATCGATAAAAAAAATTTATTGAATAGTTCTTAAACATGTTTGTGATCAAATAATACATCATTAAAAGATGATGTTTATCGAGCGTAGGTCATTGTGTACCATATAGGTTGGTTATCCTCGTAACCAAGGAGTGTAGAGACACTGATATGGCATACAGGTAAGATGTAAGAGTGCATCATCACTGAACAAGTGACTCACCTACAGAGTGCTCTGCTATCAAGAGCAACTCGCAAAGCATTTGAACATAAGTATCCCTCGGATCTGAGATCACCATTGTAACTTGCAAGCAACTCACTATGCTTTGATATTGGATTATCTGTATTTCTAATGCAGTGACGGAAAGCTACTGGGTATAGTCAAGTACTTATGAAGTCTGTGTATAGATCAAGATAGGATTGACCCCTCCGTATTATAGAAGAAAATGCATCACTATATTTTAATTTAATAAATTTTGGGCTTGGATAATCTATATGATGGATTTGAAAGATTGAAATACAATGTAAATAATTTTTTCAAGGTTGACAATTAAACCCTAGATCATCCTTGAGCATTCAAGGTAAAGGGATGAATTATGTGATAATCATATGCATTGGTTCTTGAATATTGCCTTGCATAAATTCGATCGATCCGGATGTTGGATACCATTGCTAGATGGTAACTTCGATTAGTATAGAAAATAATTTTTGTGCTACCGACTTAGTGATCGAACCTATGGAGTCATACACAAAGTCAAGCAACATAGCAAAGAATTGATCCAAGTCTATGAGTTCAATTTTAAAGTACTTAACTTGATTGAATAAATAGATTAATTTAATTAAAAATTAAATTAAAGATTATACGGGATTAAACAAGTTGACTACATCTAACTAGCACTAGACATGACGTTCAAGTTTAATTTTGAAGATGATAATGATCCAAAAGATTTATGAAAGAGTTAATTTATATCCTAATTAATTTTAGTTTAGATCTAATTTAATTAAGGATTAATTGGATTAAAAATTTAAGTTAGATTTGGATCAAAATCCTATAGATTAGGATTGACAAGCTCTTTGAATCTAATTGGGTTCGAATCGAATCCAAATCAAGCCAAATTTGAGCTGATTTATTTTAGAACCAAAGAGTCCTAATTACCAGAGACTTTCTCTCATAAGTCACCAACCAAGAGAAGGAAAGGAGTGATGAAAATTGCATCCCAATTTTTTTATACATGCATGAAGAGTAGGGCATGCACAGATTGGTGTCCTTTCTATCATAGGATTCTTTCTTTGAATAAGATAAGGTGTCCTAAATTAGTTAGGACTTATGATCAGATCAAGATGCCTCATCTATGAGAGGGAGGACCCTATTACATGGTAATTAGGTGATTGCTTTATGCGATAAACAAAAAAAAAGGGGCCGTGAGTAAGGGTGGGGTGTGAAGGGTGTGTGCAACACAAAAGAAAGATAGGTTTCTTTTTTTCTTGCCATGGAGTCTCTCTTGGGCACTCACCTTTTTGGACATCCTTCTTCTTGGTGTTGGGAGTCACATCCAAGATCATATCTCTCCCTCTTTTGCTATCTTTTTGAAGGATTGGTGCAAAAAGAATCATCCCTCTTTCCTATAAAGCCTGGCATGTGGTGAAGTAGACGGCCTATGATTTTAGACCTTGCAAGGCATCGAATTCAAGCAACCTCTGAGGATTTGATCCCTATTCCACTATGAACAAGATAATCCATAATTGTTATGTATGCTTTTGAATAATTTTTTTTTTAAAAATACACCCTGGCGATCCGATTAGATCACATACTTTTTCTTCAGAGAATTGATCAAGATTCTAATTAGATTAGATCATGTTAGCAGGATGAACATGCTAGCACATGTTGCAAACCTTAGCTCCTAATCGAATCCGATTTGATTTTTTGGTTCCTGATTGGGCTAATTAAATCCAATTAGACTCATGCTTGGATTGGATCTAATTTGGGTTGACCCTTGGCTGGTTGAGCCAAGGGGTTGGCACCATTTATCTGGTATCCCACATGCCAGAGATCCTCTCTCTTGGCGCGTGGTGATTTATTTTGTGCGCTAAGGTGTTTGGCGCCCCTTAGAGAGAGGTGCCCCTTTCCTCATCCTTATCAATTTTTGTTTCCACACTAATTTTAATTTGGGCATGGGTTTCTGGTTGGCCATTAGATGGCTTATTGAATGGATAAGTCTTTGATCAAGTTAGACTTGATCTTATCCTAACCCCTAGCCGCCCCTTCATCCATGGCATCACTTGGACTTGGAGTCCAAGTGGTTATGGAGTCTTAAATTCCTGCATGCCTCATATTTCTCCATGCCATTTTTGAATTAGCACCTCCCTTATTGACCATTGGATGGTCACTTGATGAATTTTCATCCCTTGGATGGAGTTGGTGCAACTTTGAAGTCTTGCAACACGTCGGAAGAAACACCGAGAATTAATTTCACTGAAGAGTCTTTCTGTGAGAAGTCGTCTCTTTGGATTAATTTTTGATGCTATCCATGTGTCATGAGACACCAGATGGGTGTTAGAATTTGAGGAGAGGCATGAGATAGGCTTGGAAAGGGTGCAAGATAATCCAGAATGTGTTTGCTCCTCAACTATAAATAGGGTGGCGCACCGGGTATTCAATCGATTCCATATCTTTTCTTTCTTACATAGTCTCTTAGGTTGTCTGAATAACTCTCTTCCTTTTCTTGTTAAGATAAGTCCAAAATAGTAAGGACAACTCTGATTTTAAGACAAGAGCTTAGGAAGAGAATTAGGAAAGGCAAAGAGAAAAGAAAGGTAGAGAAAGGAAAGCCAAGAAAGGAGGAAGAAAGGTCAAACACTCGAAAAGTGCTATGCTACCAAGAGAGCCCAAGAAATTATTTGAGAAAGAATTTAGTAGGAGAAACCAAGTTAGGGAGCAAGTGTCTTGAATCAACTCCTGTGTAGATTAACATTGGAGGGCAAACATTTGGGCACCTAGTGGAAACTCTGCTAGAATTTTTGGATATAGCGTGACAGGTATTATTCTATACTTATCTATATACATACATATGATTGTTTATCATCAAAGGGTTCTTGGAATTAGGGTCTGATTGTTTGGCATTTCATTATACAAATTTTTGAAATTCATTTTGCTTCCACTATGCTCGATGAACCCTACAGTGGTATCAGAGCCAAATCTTATTTGGTTCAATCATATGCTTATATGCTGATAGTATTGAATTAAAGCATGCTATGATTTATGCTATATCCATAATCTTGTTATGATTATGTATTCATATGATTTGATATGAATTGATGCATATATGATAGAATCATAGATTTAATTGATATGCTATTGAATTTTAAATGTTCATATTAGAATATGCATGAGACTGGAAAAGTTCTTAAAAAATTATATTAAGTTGTAGTGATAGAAACTATGGGCTAACCAATTCTTGATCAATTAATCAACTGGTGTTTAAAAAAGTGCTAAAGGTGGTTATTTAATTAGGTTCGTTTGTTTATCTAGTCAACTTGTTCGTGTCTAAGGAAAGCAATGGAGAGCGTCTCACCTACTTACCTGGCCAATTTGATTAAGCGATCTTAAAATTGAAAATTCTAATATTGAAAACACTACTCGAGGCCTTCCTTCATGATAGGTCAATGTTATGTTAAGAACCATAGTAGGTTTGTTGTGTAACCACAAAGCTTGCTATGGGGACAAATGTAGTATAGTCTTGGTGCATATAAGATGCTTATGGTATTTTTAGGTATACTACTTTGTTATGCAATCATAAGAGCAGTAATATTCAAATTTAACCGTATAGAAATAAAAGATCTGACTTAACTAAAATATTATAGTTTGTTATGCAACCATAAGACTATGAATATTTTAGAGGTCAAGATAAAGTTAAGAATTGCATGAGATACAATTGAAAAGAGTTTTCTATCTTTGAATTCATAAAAATTTTTTGTGCAACCACAAGACTTCTATGAAGAATTAGGATCTCAACCCCACTAAAAATTTTTTTTAGAATATCTTGTTCATTGATGCGTAGTCGTTGATAGCACCAAAAATAACTCTACTCACTACGTAGGTAGGATGAGTCGAGATTGTATCGTCAGGGACCTTGGGCTAAGTTGAGATTGCAAAATAAAAGAAAAAAGTATTGTTTTGATTTAGAAAATAAATTATCTTAAAATTGATATAATTAGAAAATAAAGAGCTCGGGAGTTTTGAATTAATTTTGCACTAGTAGAGTTGTATCTCTTTTTTTTTTTAAATGGATGCGATTAATCTTAGGAAAAATATCTATCTTTCTTCGACACACCCCGTACCCATAGATCACGGCACGTCTCCGGAAAGTACTAGGTAAACAACTCTTCTTTCCTCGGCATGTCCCGTACCCATAGATCACGGTGCGTCTCTGGAAAGTAAAAGTTTTTCCTAATATTAATCTAACAGGAAAGCATAAATAAAAGCATATGAAAGAGAGCAAATAAAGAACTCATGATGATTTAAATAAAAAGCATAATCTTTATTGCATATAAAGAAATACAAGAAAGTTTAGAACAATAAACCCACTCTGTGTCGTTACAAAATTTTTTCTCCACTCCCGAGAGTGCTAGCCTAGCTGCTCATGGAGTAGTCCCTTTCTCTTCCTTTATGCAAGGCTCTAGAAGAATTTCTGGACTCCCCCCTCTAATGAAATTACAAAAGTCTTTTTTATAGGTGTTAGGAGGGAGGAGTTTTACATGGTTTTCTGATGTGGGACTAAAGAAAATACTAAGGACTAAAAGATGGATGGATGAGATGGAAAGATCACAAGCAGATAAAGAAAATACAAATTCTTCCTCTTGAAGTATTTCCAAGTATTATCTTTTTTCCTTTAATTTTCAGATCCATTGCTATCTGTTCGCCACTGTCCGCCAGCATAATTTCCTGTGAACCCACCCGTAATGCCACGCACCCGCCATGCCGTGCGAACCCACTGCCGCGTGCCCATCCTGCCTCGCGCCCGCGCGCCCGCTGCCGCATGCCCACTCCTTTTTGATTCCAAAAAAAAATTTTTGTTTCTTTATAATGACGTCTATATCCTTTTTGAGTTTTTTGCATAGTATCTTCATTTTCTATAATACCATATGCATCCTTCTTTTATTTAAATTTTATTTTAAGTCTAATTTTCTTCAAACTTGAGTCTTTTTGATCTACGAATCGGACTCTTTGTATCGACGATCACCTTTTCTGTAAAACATAAAAAGAAGCATCAAATTTTTAATAAATAAAATAAATTAACTATAATTTTCTGCTTTAAATGACTTAAATTAAGTGTTTATCACACCTCCCAACTTGAATTTTGCTCATCCTCGAGTAAAATAGATATATCAGCATTGTGTACCGACTCGATCTTGAATAAAAAGTTAGGTAAGGTATCCCAAAAGATAGATGATACTTGATCAGACCATTAAAGAGATATTTCATTGGATTATCAATTTGACCCAATTAGTGGCTGAGTATTAACTAAAGAAATTTTAAGAGCTTTTCTTTCACCAACTCCCCACTTTACTCTTTGAATCCTCTAACTTAATGTGAGAGAGGTTTATTATCTTCTTGTAATTTAGTCTCCTTATTATTCATTATTTTTTTAACATTGCCCACCTTTTTACATGAACCACAATGCTTACTTAGGCGAAAGGGCCCAGTTACTAAGTAGGAAACCAATATATATTTTTTTTAAAGTAAATTTTAAGGAGAATTTTGCATACCTCGACCTTTCCACCCAATCTCTCATGAAGCAGATTCTTTATTGAGATCAGTAAGAAGAGGGTTGTAGAATCACTCCTAAAATTTGGTCTAGTCTAAACCCTACCATTCATTGAATTTTCTTAATAATTTATTCCTCAGTATCTCTAAAATTATCTTGACCGTTAATCATTCATTGATTAAGATGCCTAATTGACTCTTAATAAAATAAAATTTAGATATACAAAACTAATTATTTCTGACCATACTCGAGAATTTGATTAATTTTCATTTCCTCCCCCCCCCCAACTTAATCTACATTGTCCTCAATGGAGTAGGAAAGCAAAGAAAATAAAAGGAGAGAGTGCACCTGGGATAATTTTGCTTCGAAAGTTGAAGATAGCTTCATTGATTAATAGGTTCTTGTTCTAAATTTCTGCAGCTATAGTAAAGTAAAAAAAATATGAAATCATTGGGTTGCCTCTCAACAAGTGCTAAGTTTTATGTCTTCAGCCAAACGTCAAGTTTATTATTCATTATAAAGTGGATCACATAGGTAGATGGTGTCGATTCGTTCTTTATATATAATTTTATCTACATATGGCTTCAGATGTTGGCTGTTTACCTTAAATGTATTGCCATTCTGGAGGTCATGAATTTCAATTGCTCCATGAGGAAATATTTGTGTGACAATGAAAGGTCCATCCCATCGGGATCGAAGTTTATCGGAAAAAAGACGTAACCTGGAATTGAAAAGCCATACCTTTTGATTTAGCTCAAATAATTTTTTAGAGATATATTTGTCATGAAATACTTTGGTTCGAACCTTGTAAATTCGTGAACTCTCGTATGCATCATTGCGAAGTTCTTCCAGTTCATTGATTTACAACCTTCGATTAGAACCTGCATTCTTCATGTTAAAATTAAACATTCGTATGGCCCAGAGTGCTCGATGTTCTAATTCAACCGGTAGATGGCAAGTTTTGCCATAAACTAATCGATAGGGTGACATACCGATAGGGGTTTTAAAAGCTGTACGGTAAGCCCATAATGTATCATCTAAGCGAAGAGACCAATCCTTTCTATCGGGCCTAATCATCTTTTCTAAGATATGTTTAATCTCCCTATTTGACACCTCTACCTGACCATTAGTTTGGGGGTGATATGGTGTGGCTACTTTGTGTGTAATATTATATTTTTTCATAAGTGCTTCAAAATGTTTATTCATAAAATGAGTCCCCCCATCACTAATGATCACCCTTGGGAAGCCAAATCAACTAATGATGTTTCGTTGGATAAAACTAGTTACAACTTTATTATCATTAGTCCGTGTAGCTATTGCCTCCACCCATTTTGACACGTAATCAACTACCACCAGAATATATTCGAATCCAAACAAAGCTGGAAAAGGTCCCATGAAATCAATACCCCAAACATCGAAGATTTCTACTACTAAAATGGGAGTCAGCGGCATCATATCCTTCTTGGATAAATTTTCTGTTTACTGACATTGCAGACAACTTCAGCCAAATTCATGTGCATCCTTAAAAAGCGTTGGCCAATAAAACCCACTCTGCAGCACTTTTGCTGCAGTTTTTCCTCCACTAAAATGTCCCCCTCAAGCCGAAGAATGGCAAAAAGTGAGAATGCTTTGGAATTCACTTTCGGAGACACAACGATGAATAATTTGGTCAGGACAGTATTTGATAGTTCAGATTCCTCCCAGAAATAATATTTTATTTGTGAGAAAAATTGATCCTTTTCTTGTTTTGTCCTGTGAGAAGGTACTTGTCGTGTTGACAAGTAATTGACAATATGGGCAAACAATTCTTCTTTCCTCGGCACGTCCCGTACCCGTAGACTATGGCACGTCTCCGAAAAGTAAAAGTTGTTCCTAATATTAATCTAACAAGAAAGCATAAATAAAAGCATATGAAAAAGAGCAAATAAAGAACTCATAACGATTTAAATAAAAAGCATAATCTTTATTGCATATAAAGAAATACAAGAAAGTTTAGAACAATAAACCCACTTTGTGTCGTTACAAAATTTTTTCTCCACTTTCGAGACTGCTAGCCTAGCTACTCATGGAGTAGTCCCTTTCTCTTCCTCTATGTAAGGCTCTAGAAGAATTTCTGGGCTCCCCCCTCCAATGGAATTACGAAAGCCTTTTTTATAGGTATTAGGAGGGAATAGTTTTACATGGTTTTTCAATGTGGGACTAAAGAAAATACTAAGGACTAAAAGATGGATGGATGAGATGGAAAGATCACAAGCAGATAAAAAAAATACAAATTCTTCCTCTTGAAGTATTTCCAAGTATTATCTTTTTTTCTTTTAATTTTCAGATCCATTGCTATCTGTTCGCCACTGTCCGCCAGCATAATTTCTTACGAACCCACCCGTAATGCCCGCCTTGCCGTGCGCCCGTCCTGCCTCGCGCCTGCACGCCCGCTACCGCGCGTTCGCTGCCACGCGCCCGCTCCTTTTTGATTTCAAAAAGAAACTTTTATTTCTTTACAATGACGTCTATATCCTTTTGGGGTTCCTTGCATAGTATCTTCATTTTCTATAATACCGTATGCATCCTTCTTTTATTTAAATTTTATTTTAAGTCTAATTTTCTTCAAACTTGAGTCTTTTTGATCTACGAATCGGACTCTTTGTATCAACGATCACCTTTCCTGTAAAACATAAAAAGAAGCATCAAATTCTTAATAAATAAAATAAATTTACTATAATTTTTTGCTTTAAATGACTTAAATTAAGTGTTTATCATTCATCATAGAAGAGGGCTATGATGTCTAATAAAATAATGGGACACATAATTAGATAAAAGATCTTATTTAATTATGTGTGTCATCATGAATTATCTGCTTATGTAATGTTCTTTATTTTTGTAAATTAAATTCTACATGGCATCTTCATTATCATTATATAAAATTTTAGATTTCAACAAATTGATCGATCCCAATTGTTGGGTATAAAATACCCCTAGTCGAAGTTTGTAAAAGACCGACCCTTCCAAGACTTTTCCGGCTTCCGACCTTGTGCGGCATCTCTCTGAACCCCCTCGACCGTCCGGACTTCTCCGACAATGAGCTTCTACATTCATCTACCGGGCCGTCCCAAAGGCTCTCTGGGCCTCAGTATCAGCCGACCTTCTACAGTAATCAACCATCCTCTGAATCCCTTCTGGACTTCTTCCGACCGCGGATGAGTCTACTCTAAACTTCTTCCAAACTTCATCAATATTCGAGCTCCTCCGACAACAAGATTTCTACAGCAACCAAACTCCATCTAAGTCTCTACGACGGTCGATCGCCTTTCGGATTCCAACAGAGCTCCTGCGAGAGCCGAACTCCCACTGCAGATGGTCTACTCTGGATATCTACTGTAGACTTCAACCGAGCTTCTCCATAGCAGATGGATTCCGGATGAGCTTCTACAACAGGACAGGCTCCACCAGCCGAGACACTACTCCGAGCTTCCACGACAACTGATCCTCATCCGGGCTCCTACAGTAAGCGGCCTCCTTTCGGCCTTCTGTTAGAACTGGACTCCGTTCAAACTTCCATAGTGGATGGATTTCGGACGAGCTTCTACAACAGACAGGCTCCAGCAGCTGGGTCTCTACGATGGTCGATCACCTCCGATGTCTGTCGAACCTCTCCAATGCTATCTGAAGTCCATCGCCGGCCGACCCTCCGTCAAATTCTTCATAAAACCAGACTTTCCCGATGGATAATCTTCAGACGAGCCTCCACATCAGGCAAATCCTAGATGGACTTCTCTAGCAATCGGACTCCTACCAGACTTCGCCAACAGAAAATCTCCATCCGAGCTTCTACAGCAGATGACTTCCGCTTGTAGCGTCAGCGCCTGAGGCATCCGACAATAGTAGACTCGTCAGCAACCTCGAAACATCCGAGCTTCTCCTAGATCGATGAGATAAAAAGCCATTCTACTCCATCAGACATCCCAGCCGAGCTTCAGCTGACAGATCCGAACTCGCTGGCAAGCCACGACAAGGGCCACTACCTTGCTCCACTCCCTGGCAAGTCGCGACAACGAACACCACTCCACCCTTCGTAATAAACTCCACGTGGCCCTGAACGGCCCCTGACGCCACTACTCTCCGTAACAAACTCCGTGCGGCTCTGAACGGCTCACTACCAGGCGGTTACAGATGTCGCTGTCAATCAGTTACGATCTCCATCTATAAAAAGGGACCCTCAGATACGTTCTTCTCTAAGCTCAAAACTTTATCTCGAAACTCTGCTAAAATTTTCACTCGAGCACTCCATTTCTGTTGAAGCAGAGTACTGACTTGAGCGTCGGAGGGTCTTGCCGGAGCACCCTCAACTCCAATTTAGACTTTTCTTGCAAGTCCCGACGGTGGCCGCGGTCATCCCAGCTCCAACTTCTCCAGCTTTGGTGGAATTCTACACCAACAGAATTGATGCTAGAGGAAGGGCGTGTGTCTTTGCAGTACCCTTGTTCTTAAAAGAGTGCTCAACGAGACTGCCTCCGGTCATCTTCTCCGACATCCTCTTCTCCTTCTCCTACTAGATCTCCACCTGATGCCTCCCTGAAAGGCATCCACCAGGCAATCCACGACCTCTGCAGCCAGATCTCAGGCTCCGGCCTCGCCTCCAGTTTCTCAGGCTCCTCCTCCTCTTCCAGCAATGGCGGTCAGCATGGAGCAGTTCGACCTGCTAGTTCAGCAGGTCAGGGGCCTCATCGAAGCAGTGCAGGCCATGCAGCAGCAGCAGCAACAGCCGCAGGCGTTAGTGCGATTGGAAAGAGCATCGTTGGAGTTTCAAAATTTGGTAGTAGGGTGGGCCACCTAGGCTAGTCGCCCTATCTTTCCCGAAAAGGAGAATCCGAGGGTGGAGAGCCCTCGATCTGATCACGATTCCACTCCTGAAGGATCCCTACCTCTATTCTGCCAGAAGCCCCTCAAGACTCACAGCCGAGAGGACCTCCTAGATCAAAGGCTCCAGGAGATAAACCGGCAGATTGAAGAGCTCCACCACGCTCCCCCTGCTTATGGTGAGGATATTTGTACTGACCCTCCTTTCTCTCAAATGATCATGCAGAAACCGATCCCGCCAAACTTCAAGCTCCCCCAATTTGAAAGCTACGACGGGACCTCGGATCTAGTTGACCATCTGGAGGCCTTTCGGATAATGATGCTGCTCCATGGCACACCAGATGCCATCCTGTGTCGAGCTTTCCCATCCACTCTGAAGGGAGTAGCAAGGAACTGGTACTCGATGCTAAAATTAGGTACTATCTTCTCCTTTGACCAAATGAGCTATCAGTTTGTGGCTCATTTTGTTAGCAGCCGACGTCCCCAGAGAGGTTCGGAGTCCCTCATCAACATCAAGCAGAAGGAGGGGGAATCCATCCGAGCTTACATCAACCATTTCAACGTCGCCGCATTGGAGGTCCGAAACATGGACCAATCGATCGCGATGACTGCCCTGAAGGGCGGTCTTCAAAAGAACGATCTTCTATTTTCCCTGAAAAAGAAGTATCCCAGGGACTTTGCTGATTTGCTGGCTCGGGCCGAAGGGTATGCCCGAGCAGAAGAAGCCTTCAAGATGAAGGACGAGGAGACCGCGAAGGAGTGGCAGGCGGGAGACTCCAGTAAGCAAGTAGTTGAAAAAGGGTCGAGTGAAGCTCGATCGCATTCTCGAACTCCTCCCGGACACAGGCATGTCCGGACTCCTCCCTGAGCTCATAAGCAGAGAAGTCCGGACCACAGAGTTCGGTAGAGCTCTCCCCCCAGAAGATTCTGCAGCTACGCCCCTCTCAACGCATCAAAAACTCAAGTGCTGATGAAGGTTAGGGAGCAGCTGCCAATGCTGGAAAGGATGCGCTCGCACCTCAAGAAGCACAACCCAAACAAATTTTGCCTCTATCATCACGACTATGGCTACGACACGGAGGAGTGTATTCAGCTTTGAGATGAGATCGAGGAGCTCATCAGACGAGGTCGGCTCGACAGATTCATTCGACGTCAACCTGAAGGTAGGGAAGATCGGCCTAGGGCCCTGCCGCAGCTAGAGCCGCCAAGGAGGGAAGAATAGCCTGGAGATTGGCCTCCAATCGAGATCATCAACACCATCTCTGGAGGGCCCCGGAGGGGAGCGGCCAGTGGATCGGCCGAACCGCTCAAGCGGCAAAGAACTGAAGGACCTATAACCTTTATTGAAGAAGACGTCCGGGAGATCCAATTTCTCCATAATGATGCGGCTGTAGTTTCTTTAAATATTGCTGATTATGATGTACGTCATATTCTTGTTGATAGTGAAAGCTCGATCGATATTTTATTTTACGATGCATTCTCAAAAATATCCATCCCTGATGGTCGGTTAGGGTCGATTAGCTCCCCGTTGGTAGGGTTTACTGGCGATGCTGTGCCAGTGGAGGGAGTAATAACTTTGACTATAGTTGCAGGTCGGTATCCAAAATAATCTAGAGCGCTAGTAGATTTTCTGGTGGTGAGGGCACCATCTGCCTACAATGGAATTCTCGACCGATCTGGCCTCAACGCCCTCTGAGCTATAGTATCGACCTATCATCTGAAATTAAAATTTTCTACTAACCAGGGGGTCAGAGAAGTCAGAGGAGATCAAGCTCTGGCAAAACATTGCTATAATATAACCCTACAAAGAAGTGGTCAGCCTGACCCCTGTCCGATTGATGGATTGGACACCCACGATGACCTGACTGAAGAACGAGGTGGGCCAATGAAAGATCTTATCTCAATTCCTTTGAATGATGGGAATGAAGAGCACATGGTGAAGATCGACTCCAACTTGGGGAAAGAGGTGCGGACACAGCTTATCAATTTCCTACAAAAGAATACAAATATTTTTGCTTGGATTCTGACGGACATGCCAGGGATCGATGTTGAAGTTATGGAACACCGTCTGGCTATTGATCCCAAGCACCGACCGATGAAGGAAAAAGTTCAAAGTCATGCACCGAAAAGACAAATGGCAATAGCCGAGGAAGTTGATAAACTCCTGAAAGCTGGGTTCATCAGAGAGGTCAACTATCCGAGCTGGGTTTCCAATGTGATCCTGGTTAAGAAGGCGAATGGTAAATGGAGGATGTGTATAGACTTCAAAAAGCTGAATAAAGCCTGCCCGAAGGACAGTTACCCTCTACCCAGAATCAACCAATTAGTGGATGCAACTTTGGGCCACGAGCTTCTCACTTTCATGGATGCGTTCTCCGGCTACAATCAGATCAGGATGATGCCAGAGGATGAAGAAAAAACTATTTTTATTACTAACCATGGCTTTTATTTTTACAGGGTCATGCCTTTGGGCCTCAAAAATATAGGGGCGACATATCAGTGGCTGGTGAACAAGATCTTCAAAGGGCAGATCGGCCGCAACATGGAGGTCTACGTGGACGACACGCTCGTAAAAAGTAAATCCTCGATGAACCACGTCGCCGACCTTGAGGAGACCTTCAGCACCCTTCGAAAATACAAGATGAAGCTGAACCCAACCAAATGCACTTTTGGAGTAACCTCAGGAAAATTTTTGGACTTTATGGTATCAGGGTGCGGGATCGAGGTAAATCCAAAAAAGATTCGTGCCATCTAGGAGATGACCGCCCTGAGGTCAATAAAGGAAGTTCAGCACCTTACTGGGAGAGTAGCGACTCTAAATCACTTCGTCTCAAGATCAGCCGAGCAGTGCCTACCTTTCTTTCAGACCCTCAAGCAACCGAAGAACTTCTGTTGGACCACTGGATGTCAGCAGGCGTTCGAAGAGCTGAAGAACTATCTTGGCTCATCTTCACTATTGGCAAAGCTTGAGCCTGGAGAGGAGTTGTTCCTGTACCTGGTGGTCTCTTCTGTGGCCTTCGCTGCAGTTCTGATTAAGGAAGAAGCAAAACTTCAACGGCCGATCTACTACATAAGCCGAGTATTGAGAGATACTGAAATCAAGTATACTAAGTTAGAGAAACTAACTTATGCCTTGTTGATTGTAGCTCGAAGGCTTCGACCTTACTTTCAAGGACACACCATAACACTGCTCACCGACCTGCCGATTAAGGCGATTCTACATCGAGCGGATGCCTTTGGGAGAATTGCGAAATGGGCAGTCGAGCTCATGGAGTTCGACATCGACTATCGACCTCGGCCAGCGATCAAAGCTTAGATATTAGCAAACTTCATGATGGAATGCACTATCCCGGAGGAGGCCGAACTTGGATGAGATGAAGCCGATAACCCAGGGCTCCGATCGAACTCCCCTGAAGAAAGAGCTAATCTCCCTGATGGTTTTTGGGCCCTCTGCATGGACGGTTCCTCCAACATGTCAGACGCAGGTGCGGGCCTGATCTTGGTCAATCCAGATGAAATTATCGCAGAGTATACACTGCGCTTCGAGTTCCCTGTGATAAATAACGGAGCAGAATATGAAGCTCTAATTGCAGGACTAAAGGTCGCCAGAGAATTGGAAGTAGATCAGCTTCAAGCCTACAGTGGCTCTCAATTAGTAGTGGGACAGGTCAGTGGAAATTATGAAACTCGGGAGGACAGTATGGCCAAGTATCTCGAAAAGGTAAAGGAGATCATCCCTACCTTCGGCAGCTTCGACATCAGGCAGATCCCAAGAGCAGAAAATATCAGGGCCGACCTTCTCTCCAAGTTGGCTACACTAGCTCCGGCTGAACTGCCTAAGGAAGTCTTCTTCGAATTTCTAAAGCACCCAAGCACGGAAGAATCACAGTCTGTGATGGAGATCAGCCATGAACCCAGTTGGATCGACCCACTGGTTGCATATCTCAAGGATGGGGTTCTTCCTCCTGATGCAAAAGAAGCTTGGAAGCTTAAGAACCATGCCTCCCAATATATCCTTTACGAAGGCAAGCTATACAAGAGGTCGTACTCCTTGACCCTCCTGAAATGTCTCTGACCTTCTGAAGCCGACTTTGCCTTGAGGGAGGTACATGAGGGAGTCTGTGGAAGTCACCTGAGGGCCAGATCTTTATCCCACAAGCTGCTCCGACAAGGCTATTACTGGCCTACCATGTATCACGACTCCGTCGAATATGTCAGAAGATGTGACCGGTGTCAGAGATATGCAAATATACAAAGACAACCTACCTCTGAACTTACACCATTGAGTGTCCCATGGCGGTTTGCACAATGGGGGATGGATATCCTCGGACCTTTTTCCATGGCATCCGAGCAGCGGAAGTTCCTCCTGGTGGCAATAGACTATTTCACCAAGTGAGTCGAAGCTGAACCTTTAGAAAAAATCACAGAAGCTAAAGTGCAGGACTTCATCTGGAAGTCAATTGTTTGTAGGTTCGGCTTACCCAGAACCCTCATTACTGATAATGGGCGGTAATTTGATGGAGCAAAATTTGCCAAATTTTGTGAGGACCTAAATATCTCCCATAACTTCACTTCGGTAGCCCATCCGCAGGCAAATGGCGAGGTCGAAGTGACTAACAGGACTTTGTTGCAAGGTATCAAGGCGAGACTTGAGAAGATAAAGGAAACTTGAGCAGACGAGCTTTATCATGTGTTATGGGCATACCGAACTACTCAGAGATTGCCCACAGGGGAGAACCCCTTCGCCTTAGCCTTCGAGATAGAAGGCGTGATCCTGATTGAACTCAAGCTTCCGTCGGTATGAGTCGTGACATTCGACGAGCAGCGCAACCCACAGGATCTCAAGGCCAACCTCGATTTGTTAGAAGAAAAGTGAGAGACAGCTCAAGTTCGGATGGTGGCTTACAAACAGAAAGTAGCCCGCTACTATAATTTTCGGGTCAAAAGCAAAGCCTTCAGAGCGGGGGACCTGGTACTACGGCGAGCCGCTGTCTCACAATCTCAAAATAAAGGAAAACTTGCCCCAAACTTGGAAGGCCCGTATGAAGTCAAGGAGGTAGTCTGGCCCAGAACATACTATCTAAAAGAGCTCGGAGGAGCAGAGCTTCCGTGACCATGGAATTCAAAAAATCTGCGAATGTATTACCAATAGCCTTGCCTTAAATAAAAGTTTCATATTTGCATATTTTTCTTTTAGCATGAGCTTATAACGACAGGAAGTAACTCCCTCATACAATCAAAATTAAACATGTTAGGAACAGGAGGAGAACCTCATTCTAACATGAGCAAAGTCGAAGGCCTGATCACTTAAAGATCGGATGGGGGGAGAGGCCCTTACAACGATCCTTATCTACCCCCACAGCCTTGTTAGGAACAGGAGGAGAACCTTGTCCTAACATGAGCAAAGTCGAAGGCTCGGTTACTTAAAGATCGAATGGAGGGAGAGGCTCTTGCAACGGCCCTTATGTACCCCCACAGTCTTATTAGGAATAGGAGGAGAACCTCATCCTAACATGAGCAAAGTCGAAGGCCTGATTACTTAAAGACCGAATGGGGGGAAAGGCCCTTGCAACGGCCCTTATGTGCCCCCACAGCCTTGTTTGGAACAGGAGGAGAACCTCATCCTAACATGAGCTAAGTCGAAGGTCCGGTTACTTAAAGATCGGATGGAGGGAGAGGCCCTTGCAACGGCCCTTATGTGCCCCCACAGCCTTGTTAGGAATAGGAAGAGAATCTCGTCCTAACATGAGCAAAGTCGAAGGCCCGATTACTTAAAGACCGGATGGGGGGAGAGGTCCTTGCAATGGCCCTTATGTGCCCCCACAGCCTTGTTAGGAACAGGAGAAGAACCTCATCCTAACATGAGCAAAGTCGAAGACCCAATTACTTAAAGACCGGATGGGGGGAGAGGCCCTCGTAACGGCTCTTACGTGCCCCCACCGTCCTGTTAGAAACAAAAGGAGAACCTTGTCCTAACATGAGCTGAAAATAACTATCAGGAACAAGAGGAGAATCTCATCCTGACACAGACAAAGACCTAGTCAATCAAGACTGGACGGGGAGGAAAGCCTCCTCTACGCTCTCATGACCCCACTAAGAGCAGAGGGAAAACCCTCACTTGAACACAAAAAAAAAAGGGGAGAGATGAGAAGGGAAAGAGACGAACTACACCAGCGATAAATGAAAAACAAACTACATCAAAGACATAAGGGATCTCATCTCAATGAGGAAGGACACTCCTATCAAAAACCTTCAGTCGCTAAGAGAGAACTCGACACAGACCGAAGAGAAATCGACTTCCTCAAAGTAGCGAGAAGTTTGGATCTCCAAGCTCGAGCATCAGGAGGAAGCGTCAAACTCAAACGGCCTCGAAAAGACCTACGGTCATGAACAAAAAAGGCAAATGAACACGGTGACGACTGAAAATCTTCAAACAATGCCGACGCCAAACAAGACAGAAGACAAAAGAAGTTCGGTAAACAACCACTTAATACAAGAATGGACAAGGTAATGAAAATTTTTTTTTTCATTTCATTAGTGAAGTATACATTACAAAGCCTTGAAGGCCAAAAAAGAGAAATGACAAGAAGAGAAAAAGAATACGTGGAAGGATGAAAGATAAAAAAAAAGGAGGCTCCAAGGAAGCTCAGCTTCTTCCGACTTTGAGCTCTCGGGTCCAGTTCTTAATAGATTACTTTGAGTTTTTGACTTCTTCCTCCAGTTCCATCTTTCTCAGCAGCATCTCCCAGTACATTTGGTGGAACTGTCAGCTTTCACCCTCTGACTCTTGAAGCCTCTTCCTCGGGATCTCGGACTCTGCCTCGGCATCTTTGACCGCCTGCTGCTCGTGGACCAGCTGAATCTTCAGCCGCTGCAGTTTGGCCTCCTCCCGCCCAAGGGCCACGGACAATTCTTCTATGGTCCCCCCTCAAAGGGTGGAGCTCGTCGGAGCCTTGTACAGAGGCGGGCTGCACTCTCTCTCTCAGACAACTGCCTCTGAAGGCGGGCAACTTCATCGGTCGCCATCTTGAGCTTCCTTCGGAATAGGAGGAGAACCTCGTCCTGACACAAACGAAGATCTGGTCATTTGAGACTGGATGAAGGGAAAAGGCCCTCAGTAACTCTTCTACACCTCTACAATTTCATTAGGATCAGAAGGAGAAACCCTCACCCTAACACAGAAAAGAAGAAGAAAAAATGACAAGCTACAAAAAATAAAAATAAAAATAAAAAATAATAATGAGCTGCATCTGAGGTTCAAGGGACCTTATCTCAGCGGGGAAGAAAATCTTTGTCGGAAATCTCCAGTCCCTAAGAGCGAATCAATATGTCGATTACCAGGAAGAATCTTCAAATAAAGCCGACATCGAATAGGACAGAAGACAAAAGAAGTTCGGTAAACGACCACTTAATGCAAGAAGGGACAAGGTAACAGAAAATTTTCTTTTCCTTTCATTGGCAAAGTGCGCATTACAAAGCCTTTGAAAAAAAAAAAGAAAAAAAAAAGAGAGAAAAAAAAAAGAGCTCCAAGGAAGCTCGGCTTCATCAGACTTCGAACTCTCGGTTTCAGCCATCGTCGAGGATTACTTTAAGTACCTGACTTCTTCTTCCAGTCCCTCTTTTGGACTAGCAATTACTCCAGCATTATCTTCAAAGTACATGTAGACGCCATCTTTTCCGCACCATGGCTTCCACTGCCTCACAATGACGACAGGCATAACCTTCTTTTTGAGATCAGATTTTTCCTCACAATGACACACACCGAGAAGCACTCACAGTCGAAGATGTTCCATAAACACGGGCTCTGAGTGATCAAGGTGAAATATGGCCGAATCTGTCTCTTCTACCCTTGCCTTCTTCGCCGACCCAGAGGTTACAGTGCCTTCCCTCTTGTGGGCTTTGAGACTCTTGGCTAACATTCAAGTCGCGTCCGCGCCCATATCTGCAATGAAGGAAGGTCGGCACAGTCTATAAACAGAGCCGCAGAAGCAGAAAAAGTTCTGGGGCTAACCTAGGCTGGTCTGAGGGATGCAGAGATGAGAATGACTCGAAGGATGCCAAAGGCCAGGAAGGAAGGATCGAAGAAACTCCTGTGCAAAGTGAGATCCCTAAAGGGGGGAGGCGGGTTTAAATAGGCAACGGGGTCCGGTGCAATAATGACTACAGGACTCCTCTGGCCAGTCCATAACCACCGCGTGGCCCACTCACCGTGGCAAGCAGCTGAAGGTGGCCGACAACTAGTAAAACCATTATGGCACCGTACCTAGGGCAGTGCTCCAGCGAGAATTCCAAAAAGAAAAAATCTTTTTCGAAAAGGCTCCAGTACCAGCGTGCCGAATGCCAAAATATCCGACAACCACCGAGTGTGAAAATCGAGGAGGGACAACTTCGACTGCGAGAATTTTTTTGTACTTCCTTCATTCGAAATCCGAACTCGAAAGTAGGGGGACTGGTGTTGGGTATAAAATATCTCCAGTCGAAGTTTGTAAAAGACCGACCCTTCCAGGACTTTTCCGGCTTTCGACCTTATGTGGAGTCTCTCTGAACCCCCTCGACCGTCCGAACTTCTCTGACAATGAGCTTCTGCATTCATCTACCGGGCCACCCCAAAGGCTCTCTGGGCCTCACTATCAGCCAACCTTCTACAATAATCAACTATCCTCCGAATTCCTTTTGGACTTCTTCCGGCCATGGACGACCCTACTCCGAACTTCTTTCGGACTTCGTCAATAACCGAGATCCTCCGACAATGAGATTTCTATAGCAACCAGACTCCATCCAAGTCTCTATGGTGGTCGACCGCCTTCCAGATTCCAACCAAGCTCCTACGAGAGCCGAACTCCCACTACAGGTGGTCTACTATGGATATCTACTGTAGACTTCAGTCGAGCTTCTCTATAACGGATGGATTCCGAATGAGCTTCTACAACGGGACAGGCTCCACCAGCCGGAGCACTACTCCGAGCTTCCACAACAACTGATCCTCATCCGGGCTCCTACAGTAAGTGGCCTCCTTTCGACCTTCTGCTAGAACCGGACTCCGTCCGAACTTCCACAGCAGATGGATTTCAGATGAGCTTCTGCAATAGATGGGCTCCAGCAGCTGGGTCTCTATGATGGCCGATCACCTTTGGTGTCTGCCGAACCTCTCCAACGCTATCCGAAGTCCATCGCCGGCCGACCCTCTGCCAGATTCTTCATAAAATTAGACTTCTCCGACAGATAATCTTCAGACGAGCCTCCACATCAGACAAATCTCAGACGAACTTCTCTAGCAATCGGACTCCTATCGGACTTCGCCAACAGAAAATCTCCATCCGAGCTTCTACAGCAGATGACTCCCGCCTGTAGCATCAGCGCCCGAGGCATCCGACAATAATAGACTCGTCAGCAACCTCGAAACATCTGAGCTTCTCCTAGATCGACGAGATAAAGAGCCATTCTACTCCATCAAACATCCCAACCGAGCTTCAACTGACAGATTCGAACTCTCTGACAAGCCACGACAAGGGCCACTACCTTGCTCCACTCCCTAGCAAGTCACAACAACGAACACCACTCCACTCTTCGTAACAAACTCTATGTGACCCTGAACGGCCCCTGATGTCACTACTCTCCGTAACAAACTCCGCACGGCTCTGAATGGCCCACTACCAGGTGGTTACGGACGTTGCTGTCAATCAATTACGATCTCTGTCTATAAAAAGGGATCCTCAGATACGTTCTTCTCTAAGCTCAAAACTCTATCTCGAAACTCTGCTAAAATTTTTACTCGAGCACTCCACTTCTGTTGAACCAGAGTACTGACTTGAGCGTCGGAGGGTCTTGCTGGAGCACCCCCAACTGTGGTTTAGACTTTCCTTGCAGGTCCCGACGGTGGCTGCGGTCATCCCAGCTCCAGCTTCTTCGGCTTCGGCAAAATTCTGCACCAACACCAATTATGTGGACTGATTGAGGAATTTAAAAATCATGCTCACTCAGGAGAAAATATCCTATATCCTCGATGCCCCCGACCCTGATCCGATAGGGAAGGATGCTACAAAGGATGAGATAGCCACATTCAAGATGTGGCAAAATGATAGCCTTACTGTCAAATGCATCATATTAGCCTCCATAAGTAATGAGTTACAGAGGCAGCATGAAGACATGGATACTCAGTCCATACTGCTCAATCTAAAAGAGCTATATGATGAACAGAGTAGAATTGCTAGATATGAGATATCAAATAGTTATTTCATGCCAGGATGACTGAAGACACATCCATATAAGATCATGTTCCCATAGTAATTGACTTGATCACTCAATTAGGTCAATTAGATTTTATGATGGATGGTGAGTTGAGTCAGGATTTAATCTTGCAATCACTTTCTGAATCATTCTCTTAGTTTGTTGTAAACTATCACATGAACAAATTGAATACTTTTTATCTGAGCTGTTAAATATGTTCAAGATAGTTGAGAGCCACATGAAGAAAGAAAAGACTCCACTTCTTCTTGTAGATGGGATCTCTAAGAAGAACAAGCAAAAAGGGTTCAAAGAAAAGGTTGACCCTAAAAATGGCATCATCATAAGGAAGAAGGGGAAGAAAGTCTTCGGACAAGGTACCTATTTTTACTACGACAAGATAGGTCACTGGAAGAGAAATTGCAAGGCTTTCCTTGCAACTATAAGGACTGGTGCAAGCATTGCATCAAAAGATATGTTGAGATACATACTATTTTGTCATTCAAGGAGGATTACAAAATGATGGGAGCAAAAAAGAGAAGGTACAAAAACAAGCTCATTTTACTATCAAGATGCAAAAAGAAAAAATATTCTACTCTTCTCTTTCTCTTCCTTCCCCTTCGAAGGAAGGTCCCTCCTCTTTGACTATAGTGCATGTTCTAAGGATGATGTAGCTAAGGTCCACTTAATGGCTCAGCTCATCAACCATCACTCGGTATGCCTCAAACCCCTTCTTGAAGGAGTTTGTAGCCACCACCAGCATCTAGTTGAGGAAGTCCTTCAAGCCCTTGAAGTCATCGACCATTTGTTGAACCTTCTTCTAAGATTCAATAGCTTGCCCCTCAGCTCGAACTACCCTTTCTTTGGCCCCACTGACCCATTCATTAGCTTAGATTGCTTGCCTCTCTACTCAGGCTAATTTCTTCTCAACCATGGAAACTTTGTCTCTCACGTCTACCACTATCTACTTGAGCTAAGTAATCTCCTTCTCGAGCTAAACTGCCATCTTCTTCACTTGTAACCTTGCCTCATTGAGCCTCCTCTCGTTCTCAAGCTTATCCACAATCTTGTTCACCTCTAGCCTGGCCTTGTTAAGCCTCCTTTGCACCTTAGTGAGTGCAAACTTAAAGTAGTGCTTCTTCTCCTAGGCAAGATGGGCTTGCTCCTCGATATACTACTTAGTCTCCTGAGTTGTTGCTAGCTCTAACTCAGCCAAGGATCATTCTCTTTCGGCCTTGCAGCTTTCACACTTTGTGAGGATGGCCTCAATAGCATAGACAGCATATGCTCACTATAACCAAAATGATGAAGTTAACAGAAGGAATCAGATATATTAAATGATGTCTCTAGAACCTTGCTACTCATCCTGACCATCTCAATATACACAATGTTGATGAGCTCCCCTGTCGTCGTCTCTCAAAAATGCTTCTTATCTTCTAGAAGCATCAATCCTCTGGCCAACTTGCTAGAGAGATTGGGGGAATCAATGACCAAGTAGATGGCCTTGATCAACCATGCTAGCTAGAAGATGTCTAGCTTGGCCCCCTAAGAAGAAGATGAGGGTAGTTGGGAGGTAGACACTCCTAGGACCTCTATGGCAGGAGTTATTATATGTGCCGATGCAAGAACTAGCTCGAGAGTAGAAGCAGCTTCATCTATAGCTACTAGTGTCAGAGGAAGCTCAGTAGTGATTGAAAGATTCAATGTCGAATCTTTGTGACCCACGAACATAGCAGCCAGTGCTTCCTTGAGAGCCCTTTCAAGAACTACTCTTGGAGGATCCTCCAAAGTAGGTGGATGAGTAGTGACTGAGGTGATCAACTTCACCTCAAGTGATCCCACCTCATCGGATCAACCCTTTGCTCAAGCATCACTTGCCAAGCTTGGGGCCATGAGAAGCTCGGCATCAAGGACAATGAGAGCAAGAGGTGCCTTTGCATTCTTCTACCTTGAAGGGCCAGACTCACTTTAATTGAGCTTTCTCTTGTGGGGAGTATCCTTGGTAGCCTCAGACATAAGCTTGTTGAGGTTGAACTTCATCCCTACTAAAAACTAAACAAAAAACAAACATATTAGCAAAAGTCGAGCATCGATACTTGGAAGAATTTAAATTCAATCAAACCAAGAAGGGTAGTGTCCTTGTGGGGAGTATCCTGGACTAAGGCTAGCATTCACCAAGGCACCCATGGAAAGCTGTTCAGTTATGGATGGTGCTTGCATAGCATGAAGGGTATTGACTGTCATACTCCTCGTCGAACAGGATAAAGAATAGATTCTTTGCTCTCTTCCTTGGCATGGAGTATCATGATGGAAAGGTCTAACCCCTTTCTAAGGATACAAAAAGTAATTAGTCCTTCCAACCATGAGTAGAAGAAGGACCAGATAGAAGAAGGTGGCAACCTTTCCATCTAGAAAGGCACCACCAACCCTTCTTCTGAGAATTTCAACTGGATGAAAGCTCAAAAAACCTCAGTGAAAGGGAAAGATCATGAAGAATAACAAAAGAGAAAAACCCAACTATGATCCTCCAGGCATTAGGAATGAGTTGGGTTAGGATGAGTTGGTACTAATATAGAAGCTTGGAAAAAGGAGCTAAAATGGAAAGGCTCAGCTCCACCTTTAGAGTTTCCTTGTAAAGAGCAAGTCGATCCTTTCCAAGTGAAATTATCCCATCAGAAGAGCCAAGCAACTCCAAGGTAAAGTCCTAAGGGATATGTTACCCGGAGCAAATTCCCTCTAGGTTGGCCTCCCTTAATATGTTTTTCTTAGCAAATGGGGCAAAACTAGTCTCCAATGAGCATCCTTGCCAACCTCCAAAGGCTTGATCAACTGAATGTCAAGCCACTGGCTTGTCATCTGATGATCTCTCCACTTATGCCTCATCACTTCTCTCAGACAAACAGGAAAGTGTAGAACAAAGAAGAAAAACCAGGATAAGGAACCAAGGAGGCCTATCAAAAGGTTAAGATAAAAAAATTTCAGTAGAAAAATAGAAGAACAAACATTGATGACAATGATAAAGAAAAACTCCAATCGAGAATAGAGAAAAGAAAGGATTTTAGAAATAGAGCACTGATTCATCCTCGGCTACTCTCAACATGACTAGTTGCAGAAAGTTCAAAATGAAAATGAAGCCAAGTCATAGACATTATACAAAGCCTCGAGTGGCTCAAATCGATATGATTATTTGAGCAATTGGTATGATCTCTACCATATGTCAACTGGACATTTGATTTTGATGCACCACTAGGTTTGCTACTAACAAAGCATCCAATCATCACCCCAAAAATCTTGCCACTAATCATACCATTTTAGGAATGACACATGCTATCATGCAATCATTAATGCTACCTCTAGAAGGCTTTTAAGCTGACGAGATAGCCCCAACAGATTGGCTTCATAGCTCACTTTGGCTAGTTGGTTTTGCTTGAGAAAAGCTACTTCCTTTATCCAAGTTGATCAAGTCAACTTGGTATTAAAAATGAAGGCACATGATACACCTCAGAACTAACCTCAACTAATAGGCAATCGATCAATGGGAGCTCTCTATGTAGCTGCAGGCTGGCTATTCAAAGCTTGCCATATGGCTGATCTAGAAGACATATAGAGAGTTCTTTGCATTTCAAACTCTCTCCTTAATTGACAATAGCTCAGCTATGATCACTAACTATTTCCTCACAAATGATGGCTAAGCAAATCCCCATGATCGAGAAACATGGATGTTATATATTCATCAACAATCCTGATGTAGTCCCGAACAACTTAGTGGCGGGCTCTAGCCCTCACCTATTTATTGCACTCCTGAGGGCTCTATAGGTAAGTTCTCTTTCGGCTATCTTATATCATCTCTTTACCTGTCTTAGGCCGCCTCCTATTTTTTAAGAGTCATATTTAACTTAGACATCGGAGGATCTCTCATCAGACATACTTCGACAGATAAACTTCTTTATTCTTACTATTTCAGGTCGGAGGCAGTGTTGGACTACTAGTCAAAGCAGTTTCAAGTGCTCGGCATTAGGATCACCACTGATCTTTTTGATTCAGATAGTGGATGAGTTGAAATCTCCAGTGATCCATCAACTTGTCACTTGAGTTGAGCTGCTTCCCAATGGCAACAAGGACCAAGATATACCCTTTTTCTAATGGCAACAAGGACCAAGATTTATCCTCTTCCTAGTGGCAACAAGGACCAAAATTTACACACTATTTAGTGTGATGGATGGATTGGAGCAAGAATAGGTAGAGGAGGAAGGATGGGCAGAGGAGGAGGATGGATGGAAGATCCATCCACCCTCTATATATTTAGTAAAATATAAAAGAATGGATAAGAATAATTTTTTCTTCTATTTGGTATAGCAGGAATAAAAGAGAGGATGAATGATATTTATATGATATTTTTCTTAAACTATCTTTTGATAAAAATATTATTATTATCCATTTATAATATTATTTATACTAAAGAAGTAAGCGACATATAAACTTATAAATTTATAATTTATAATTATATAAAAAATATAAATATTTAATTTTAATTCAATATAATTTAATAAATAATTTTATAAATTAACTTATTTATATGTTAATCATATAAATAACCAAGTAATATATAATTTAGTCTAAATAGTTGAGGAGGATAGATGGATCTCCCATCCAACATTTGATAAAATATGGAAGGATGGATGAGAATATTTTTCTCTTCTATTTAGTATAGAAAGAATAAAAGAGAGGAATGATGATATTTATATGATATTTTTATTAAACTATCTTTTGATAAAATATTACTATTATTAATTTATAATACTTATTTATACTAAAGAAATAAGCAACATATTAATTTATGATTGTTGGGTATAAAATACCCCCCCAGCCAAAGTTTGTACCAGGAGTGACCCTTCCGGGACTCTGCCAACGTCCAACCTTGGGCGACGTCTTTTCGAACCTCTCCGGTGGCCGAGCTTCCGCAATATTCTCAAGTTCTGCCGATGGATAAACTCCCATAGCTTCTTCTACAAGTGTCGATCGGGTTCCCCCGACGGACGAACTCCTGCCGCATCTCCCGGGCTTCTCCAGCGATAAGCTTCTTCGGTTGTCCATCAGGCTGCTCCAAGTGCTCTCTGGATTCTACCATCGGCCGATCTCCTACAAGGGTCAACCATTCTCCGGACCCCTTCCGGATCTTTTCCGACAAGATTCGATCGACTCCAATCCGAATTTCTTCCAGAACTACGTCAGTTCGTCAGTGGCCGAACTTTTCCAACAGCAGATCTCCACGACGAACGGGCTCCATCCAAGTTTCTACAGCGGTCGATCGCCTTCTGGGTTTCATCCGGGCTCCTACGGGAGCCGGACTTCTTTTCTAAACTCCTACTGCAGGTAGACTTCGTCCGAGCTCCTACGGGAGCCGAACTTCAGCCCTGAGCTCCCATTGCAGGTAGACCTCATCCGAATTCTTACAAGGGCCGAACTCCGAGCCCCCACCACAAGCGATCTACTCCGAGCTTCTGCTACAAGCGATCTACTCCGAGCTTCTGCTACAAGCGATCTACTCCGAGCTACTACTACAAGCGGTCTACTTCAAATTTCTACTACGAGCAGTCCGCGTCGGATTTCTACTGTAAGCCTCCACTCGAGCTTCCCTTGTGAATGAATTCCTTTCGGATTTCTATTGCAGGCAGGCTTCGATCGAGCTTCCTCAACAAATGATCCCCATCCGAACTTCTACGGGAACCAGACTCCGATCGAACTTCTGTAGCAGACAGATTTCGGATTGTTGCCCAGCTATGCAACCCAAGAGGGGGGGTGAATTGGGTTTCTAAAAATTTTAAGCTTAACTAATGACTTATGAGAAATATTTGACAAAGCTAAATAGATAGAGTGAGTAGAATTAATTCAAGGCTAATAGCAAGAGCAAGAATGCAAGAAAATAATGAAAAGATAAAGAAGAGCAATTAGACACACACCAAACATAAGGATTTATAGTGGTTCGGTGCCAACCTTGCACCTACATCCACTCTCCAAGCTCCTACTTGAGAATTTTAATCCACTAATCTTGTATTCAACCCGAATACAAACATCGAAAACTCCGACTCTAGCTATCTCAAGCTAGATCACTTGTTTCACAGGTACAAGCCAACCCAATACACTCCGATTCTAGGTTCGGATCAACCTTCCCTTATTTTGGAACCCTTCCAAAATAAAATCAATCACTCAAACTGAGTATAACAATTTATAGCACAAAGAAAGGTCCTTCAATGAGCGAATATAACTTTAAATATACTTTACTCAAGAGAAGAAGATCCTTTTTGGATTTTCTCAAGGTGGATGGAGACTTGAATGTGCACTTGAGGAGTTGGTGAGCTTGGATTAAAGGCTTCTTGAAAGCTTTGAATGAGCTCTTGCTTAGGGCTGAAAAGTTGGCTTGAAATCCCTTTTTCTAAATCTCTCTCTTTTCTTCTTCTTGTTCTTCTTTTGTTCTCCTTATTGATTTCCACGTTTTTATCCCTTTTATAGCTTTAAGAAATAGTGAAAAATATTCTAGGCTGAAAAAGAGCCGTTAGACTGCATTAAATGAGCATTAAGAGCATTTAAAATGGGTTAAAAACTAGTCGTTGTAGAAAAATTCCATCACAGGGGTCGACTCATGAGTCGACTCATGCCTGAGGGTTGACTCATGGGTCGACCTCTGTGGAAAATCGTCACAGAAGTGAACGGGATCCATGGTTCTGTAAAACTGGCAAAAAGACCCGCAGAGGTCGACTCATGAGTCGACTCATACCTTGGGGGTCGACTCATGGGTCGACTCACAGGGTGTGCCAAGTCTGTGCCGGTCAGGAATTTCAGCGTGCCAGTCATCTCATGTGCTATGAGTCGACTCATGAGTCGACTCATGATTTTCAATCATGCATATCTTTCAAAATACAAGTCCAAAATCAATAAAATTTTTACCATTGGATCACAAATCTTTTGTTCTATCATTTGATACTATCAAATCAGGATTTTGGTAAAATTACAATTTTGCCCCTGACGAGCAATAAGTCTTTTTCAAGTGAAAATCATTGGTACCCCTTCAACTGCTTTGTAATCATCAAAATCAATCTAAGGAGCAACAATCTCCCCCTTTTTGATGATGACAAAACACTTGAACAAAAGCATCTATGTGAATCAATGATCATGAATTTCAAAGGAATGAAATGCATTATAGGTAGTTTGAAGATAAATAGGAAATTTACTACCAACTTAAAAATTACTTATAAGTGCATTTGCTTGAAAAGAAGATTGATTCTTTTGGCATGTGATACATGTACCCATTTGCATAACTAATTTGCCTATTGCTTAATGATTTAAAAATTTGCTCATTTGATTATGTGATTTTGGTATCAGAGTAGAAAATTTGTTTTTGTTATCAGAGCAAAGCAGAATTTACTTTATGATTTGAGAATTGCATGTTTGAAAATATCTCATTTGCTCATTTGCTTGTTTTTCAAATTTTTTAGCATCTTGAAAATTTTTTCATTCTCATTTGATTATTTAGTTTTAGTATCAGAGCAAGTTGCTTCTTAAAAATTTGCTCATTCTCATTTGATTATTTAGTTTTAGTATCAGAGCAAGTTTAATAATTAAGTGTATCAATGCATGTCTAAGAATTAATTGTAAAGTATATCAGAGCATGTCAAATTTTAAGATGTATCAGAGCATGTCTAATTTTAAAGCATATCAGAGCATGTCTAAGAAGTAATTTTAAAGGTTGCTCATTTGCTTTGTGCTTAGCAATTCATTCATTTTGTTAGCAATCTTATTTTTGATATTTTAATTTCTCTCAATTCACTCATTTTATTTTTAAGTCTTTTATTTATCTTTCTTTTGATACTTTTGCTTAGCAATTCACTCATTGTATTTTTAAGTCATTTAATAATCTTGCTTTTGATATTTTTCTTTAATTTCTCTCCCTTTTTGACATCATCAAACATTGTTAACTCCCCCTCTTTTTTTTGAATATATTTTCTCTCTCTCTTTTTATTTCTTCAAACTTCTTGTGCTAATCATTAATTTTACTGACATTAATGTTTACTCTCCCTGAATACAGCAATCATAAAATAAAATATGTCATTGAGTACCATAGATATGAATTAGCAACAAAGAGAAGATATATAATCAAGAGATGATTGATACCATTACAAAGAGTAGATATATAATTAAAAGATGATTAAAACCATAGTTGTTTCAATACATATTTCATAATATAAAAGTCAACTAGTTAACATCATTACATGGCCCAAAAGACAGATCCTAGAAAGAACAACAGACATGACTAATCAACAAGGATCTAGTAGAACACATGACTCTATGGATCATAATCAGATGTATCAGAGATAGGGTGGGAAGATGATGGATCACGACCAAGAGCTCATCCTCTACCCCGTCTGCCTCTGCCACAAGTGGAGGTGCTGGCACGAGTAGGTGGGCGAGATGATCCTGAAGGCTGAGAATGTTCAGAGGTCAAAGACTGGACTGCAAGAGAGAGCCTGATGGAATCAAGAATGTTCAGAGCTCTCGAAACAGACTGAAGCAATGCAGTGAACTGTGTAGAAGTATGCTCACTAGAGCCTCTGATCTCTCTCCTCAAGAACTCATAACCATCCTCCAATACATCTCTGAGTCTGCCAGCCTCCACAGTAAGGTCTGTGACCTCAATAGTGCACTCCTATGGCTGAGGATGGGCCAAAGCTAAGACTTGCCCCTGCAAGTCAAGTACTCTCCCAGTCAGTCTCAAAATACAATCCTCGAGCTGCTGAATCCGAACAGACTGATCTGAGATCAACTGAAATACAGTGGAGATATGGGAGATCAAGGTCTGATCAGATGTATCTAATGATGTGAATCCAGGTGCAAATGTAGAAGTGCTCCACTGACGAGAAAGCAATGAAACCACACGCTGAGAAATCTGCTCAATCTGATCATTAGCCAATCTGAACTCTGAAGGAGGTGCTCTGCTGTCTGGCTGCTGAACTGGTGTGTACCTCCTGGTGGACTCTGAAGGGCCAGCCTCTGGATTTGAAACAAACTGGATATCTGGGGATGCTGCCCTGAAGTCATGAAGAGGAGATGAGGGACCTTCTTCCTTAGCTCTATCCTCAACTCTATCCTCAGCTCTCTCCTCAGCTCTTTCTTCTGTACCCTTGATCCAACCACCATCAATTCTAGTGAATCCCATGCGGTGCAGAGTGTGTTGGTTGATGGTGTCTGCGTGAGAAAACTTAGCAGATGTCTCCCCCTCAAAACTGACTCCAAACCTCCTGAAAACCAGTGTGAGGGCCATACCAAAAGGCAGATGTGCCTTGGATCTATTCAGTGTTTCTCTTATGGCCTCAATCATTAAAGCAGGGAGGTTTAAGGGGGTTTGGGTGATCACATGAAACATTATACATATGTCCGGCCAGAAAGGAGGTCATGCCTACCACCCCTCGGGAAGAAAAGCTTTGTCACTAATTGATATAAAATCCTCATTTCAATTGACAAGATTTTGGCTTCTAATTTATTTAGACTTCCCGAGTAGGTTCCTCCTAAAATTACATTGATCCCCTCTTCCTTCACTGGGAGTTCCATGTTAGAATATCCCTCACAGGGCAAATGTAGAATCTCTCCTAAAATAATAGGATCTAAGCAGATATCAATTCCATTAACAGTAGAAGTTACTGTTCCATTGCCATAGTGCAGATTTAGATAAAACTCTCTAACCAAGTCTATATATGTAACTTCCTTGAGAGAACAGTAAAATCCCCAACCTTGATTTTTGATCTTTGTCCCAAAGGAGAAACCTTCTTTTTCAAAGAATCTAAAATCCACATTCTTTCCAGTTTCTACCTTTCTGTCAGAGAGAGGGATTTTGCTAGGGCTAAGAGAAGACTGAGAGGGACCTAGTACAGACGTTGACACCGGAATGGGAGCAGAGGAGATCTGAGAAGCTTGCCTTTTTCTGTGGATGCCTTCTTCCAGCGCACGGACTGATTTCCTTCTTTGAGGGAGTTTCATCTTTGGGGCCATTCTCACCACAAGAGCAGGCAGGGAGACTCGGAAGATCAAATGGGTGAGGAGAAGGAAGGTTACTAGAGGATGGAAAGAGATTTTGGCGGAGAGAAATGACAATTTTGAGAAGAACGGTGGAAGCTAGGGCACGCTCCAACCGCTTCAATCAAGGGAGAAAGATGCGAGAAGCTCTTTTCCCAAGGGGTGATTTGAGGTGGAGATGTGAAGGGAGAATGATCTTTGGGCTAAACCCTTGGTTTTGGAGAGAACAAAGATGAGGACGACGAGTCTTGGAGGGAGGAAGATGAAGAAGAAGAAGGGGTCGGCTCATGAACGGGCTTTAAGTTAAAAAGAAAAGAGCCCGCGGGAAGTTTGCCAAGAATTTCAAGTATGCCATTAGGTCGACCCTAGGGGGTCGACTCATGAATCACAAAAATTCAGAAAAAATATGAATAAATTTTGAAAAAATTTAAAATTTTGGGAGAAGAAATTTTGCTCAATGACAAGTTGTGAGAATGATAATCTTGAGCTTTTAGGTCCAAGAGAGATGATGAAAATTGAGCTCAAAGAAATTTTGACATCAATTTCTTGAAATTGGAGAAACATTTAGGCAAAAGGATCAAGAATTCTTAGATTTCTCTTAATTTCATAGAATCTATCCTCACTAAGGGTCTTTGTAAAGATATCAGCTAATTGATTTTCAGTGCAAACATATTCAAGAATTATATTTTTATTTTGAACATGTTCTCTTATAAAATGATGTCTTATTTCAATATGTTTAGACCTTGAATGTTGAATTGGATTTTTAGTTAGATTTATGGTGCTAGTGTTGTCACATCTTATGGGTGTTTCATTAAGTTTGATACCAAAGTCTTCGAGTTGTTGCTTAATCCACAAGATTTGAGCACAACAACTTTCGACTGTAATGTATTCGGCCTCAGCCGTAGACAGTGCTACCGAATTTTGTTTCTTGCTAAATCAGGAGATTAGGTTAACTTCAAGAAATTGATAAGTTTTACTAGTGCTTTTTCTGTCTAATCTACATCCAGCAAAATCAGCATCTGAATATCCTATTAAGTCAATTAGTGAGTCCTTAGAGTACCATAATCCTAGAGTTTGAGTACCATTTAAATATCTAAGGATTCTTTTAACAGCATTCAAGTGAGACTCTTTAGGATTAGATTGAAATCTAGCACACAAACAAACACTAAACATGATATCAGGCCTACTTGTAGTTAAATATAATAGAGAGCCAATCATACCTCTATAATACTTTAAGTCTACACATTTACCTTCATCATCCTTGTCAAGCTTACATGAGGGGCTCATGGGTGTGCCAATTGGTTTGGAGTTCTCCATTCCAAATCTTTTGAGTAATTCCTTGGTGTACTTGCTTTGGGTGATGGAGATTTTTTTTTTGTTTGTTTGATTTGGAGTTCGAGGAAGAAAGTAAGTTCTCCCATCATGCTCATCTCGAACTCCTCCTACATGAGCTTAGCAAAGTCTTGACAAAGAGATTCATTACTAGACCCAAAAATAATGTCATCAACATAAATTTGTATAACTAACATATCATTTTGATTTCTTTTAATAAAGAGGGTTGTGTCTACATTACCTCTTGAAAAATCATTATTTAGTAAGAATTTGCTTAGCCTATCATACCAAGCCCTAGGTGCTTGTTTTAATCCATATAGAGCTTTGTTTAATTTAAAAATATGATTAGGAAAATCATGATTTTTAAATCCTGAGGGTTGTTCTACATAGACTTCTTCAGCAATATATCCATTCAAAAATACACTTTTGACATCCATTTGAAATAATTTAAATTTCATAAAGCAAGCATATGCAAGTAGAAGTCTAATGGCCTCTAATCTAGCAACAGGTACAAAGGTCTCATCAAAATCAATTTCTTCTTCTTGATTATAACCTTTAGCAACCAATCTTGCTTTATTTCTTATTACATTTCCATGTTCATCTAATTTGTTCCTAAAGACCCATTTTGTGTCAATTATTGAATAATTTTTAGGTCTTGATACTAAAGTCCATACATTATTTCTTTCAAATTGATTAAGTTCCTCTTGCATTGCATTAATCCAATTATAATCATTTTCAACTTCTTCAATAGTTTTTGGTTCAAGATGAGATACAAAAGCACAATGATTAAATACATCTCTAAGTGAAAAATAAGTTTTTACCCCATGCATAGGATCACCAATAATTAGTTCCTTAGGGTGATTGTGAACATACCTCCATTCTTTGGGTAGGTCATTTGTACCTTGAGGTTGTTCTTGATGTTCTTCACCTCCCTCATCCTGTTTGTCTTCATGTTTCTTATCCTCTTGAATTGTTGAAACTTTCAGAGTGATCTCCTTCATTCCTTCTATAAGAGGATCTGCATCATCAACACCTTCATTCTTCCTTGAAGGAAGATCGTTAGATTCATCAAAGACAATATGTATGGACTCCTCTACTACTAAAGTTTTTTTGTTAAAAACTCTAAAAGCTTTACTAGTGGAGGAGTAACCTAGAAAGATTGCTTCATCTGATTTTGCATCAAATTTTCCAAGTCTTTCTTTACCATTATTTAACACAAAACATCAGCAACCAAAAATATGAAAATAAGCAATATTAGGTTTTCTTTCTTTCCAAAGCTCATAGGGGATTTTCTTTAAAATTTGTCTAATCAAAGCACGATTTAAAATGTAACATGCTGTGTTGATTGCTTCCGTCCAAAAATATCTTGAAAGATTGCTTTCACAAAGCATGGTACGGGCTATTTCTTCTAAGGTTCTGTTTTTCCTTTCTACTACCCCATTTTGTTGGGGTGTCCTAGGAGCAGAGAAGTTATGGCCAATTCCCTTTTCATCACAAAAGTTTTCAAAGTCTTGATTTTCAAATTCAGTTCCATGATCGCTTCGAATATTTTGAATTGAAAATCCTTTCTCATTAGTGACTTTTCGATAAAATTTAGTGAAAACATGAAAAGTTTCATCTTTGTGTGCTAAAAAGAAAATCCAAGTAAAATGAGAGTAATCATCTATAATTATAAAACCATATCATTTTCCTCCTAGACTAGTGGTTCTAGTAGGTCCAAATAAGTCCATATGCAAAAGCTCCAAAGGTCTAGAGGTTAAAACAATATTTTTGGATTTAAATGAAACTCTTGTTTGTTTACCTAGTTGACATGCATCACAAATTCTATCCTTTTCAAAATTCAGTTTTGGCAAATCGAGAACTAATTCTTTCTTAATTAATTTTGAAAGAGAATGCATGCTAATGTGTGCAAGTCTGCGATGCCAAAGCCAACTAGTCTCATTAACTTTAGCATTCAAGGATACTAGGCATTGCATGTTTATTTTGACTAAATCATTTAAATCTACCATATAAATATTATCATGTCTATGTCCAATAAATTTAATGCCATCATTAATAGGACTAGTTACAATGCAAACAGACGATTCAAAAATAACTTTATATCCTTTACCACAAAATTGACTAATGCTTAGTAAATTATGCTTTAAACCATCAACTAACAAAATATTTTCAATGTATTTGGAGGGAGTGATACCAATGTTACCTATACTGATGATCTTTTCTTTGCCATTATCTCCAAAGGTGACCATCCCTCCATCCTTAGCATCAAGAGTGATGAATTGGGATTCATCACCAGTCATGTGTCTCAAGCATCCACTGTCAAGATACCATTTCCTGTTTCCTCCTTGGGATGCTAGACACACCTGCAAGCAAAAGTCAAGTTTTTGTTTTAGGTACCCAAGCTTTCTTGGGTCCTTTTTGGTTAGTCATAATGGTTCCTTTTGGAACCCATATTTTCTTTATAGTTGAGTTTGCAGACTTGTTAGAGAAGCAAGTGTATGACTTATGTCCTACTCTACCACATTTGAAGCAAGTAATATTAGAAGACTTGTTACTTAAAGAGTTTACATAAATATTTTTCAGATATTTTTGTTTCTTCAAGGGGTTATAGCCAAGTCCAGCCTTATCATACACGGCTTTTTGATTATCAAGAATCATATTGAGTTTATTTGAACTCAAGGTGAACTTTTCTACTATTGGTTTTAGCTTGGCAATTTCATTCTTTAAGCTTTGATTTTCTCGAAGCAGAGTGGATTTCTCAATTGAAATGTTTTCAGTTTGTTTCAATAAAGATTGATTTTTCAATTTTAGCTCTTTGTTCTTCATTCCTAGTTTCTTTAATTCATCAACTAAATCATAGAAAGCTTCATGTAATTCTTCAAATGTAAAGTCACTAGGAGTTTCAGAAATTACCTCATTTTCGTGTGCCATAAGACACAGGTTGGCTTGTTCGGTTGAGTTTTCCTCATCGGAGCTTGAGTCATCACTCACACTCCAAGTGGCTATCATGGCCTTCTTCTTGTACTTCTTGGGACCTTTCTTCAGTTGTGGGCATTCGGATTTGAAGTATCCTGGCTTCTTGCATTCGTAACAGATAAGGGATTGGTTTTTCTCTTTTTCTTTGCTCTGTTCTCCTTTTATGAATGGCCTCTTCCTCATCCACTGTTTCCTTTTTCTCAAAAATTTCTTGAATCTTCGGGTAATGAGTGCCATCTCTTCATCCTGTTCTTCATCTTCAGTGTCATCAGTTTCTTCATCTGGTGGAGCTGTGGATTTGAGAACAATGGTTCTTTTCTTTTTGACTTCTTCCTCTTGATGTTGCTTCATGCTCAGTTCATGAGTCATCAATGATCCTAGAAGCTCTTCCAAGGGTAGAATGTTCAAGTCCTTAGCTTCTTGGATGGCAGTCACTTTGACTTTCCAAGTTCTTGGTAGGGACCTGAGAATCTTTCTTACAAGCTCACTGTTAGTATAGGACTTACCAAGACTCTTTAAACCATTAATAATATCAGTAAAGCGAGTAAATATTCCAGTTATGGACTCATCATGCTCCATTTTAAATAATTCATATTTATGCACAAGCATGTTGATTTTAGACTCCTTTACTTGATTGGTTCTCTCATGGGTTACTTGTAACCTATCCCATATTTCTTTAGCAGATGAGCAAGTAGAAATGCGATTAAATTTGTTAGCATCAAGAGCACAATAAAGAACATTCATTGCTTTAGTATTTAATTGGGCCATCTTCTTATCAACTTCATCCCATTCTTTCTCGGGTTTGGTTGATTCCTTACCATCTATAATTTTAGTGGGTGTGTGAGGATCGTTCACTATGATACTCCACATATCATAGTCGAGTGCTTGAATGAATATTTTCATCCGAGCTTTCCAATAGGAGTAATTAGACCCATTGAAAAGTGGAGGTCGGTTGGTGGATTGCCCCTCGGCTAGAGAGGTGCCGACATGAGTTGCCATAGATCTTTGGCCTTTGATTGTCTAGATCAAAGAAGGGCTAGAGCATCGGGCTCTGATACCACTTGTTGCCCAGCTATGCAACCCAAGAGGGGGGGTGAATTGGGTTTCTAAAAATTTTAAGCTTAACTAATGACTTATGAGAAATGTTTGACAAAGCTAAATAGATAGAGTGAGTAGAATTAATTCAAGGCTAATAGCAAGAGCAAGAATGCAAGAAAATAATGAAGAGATAAAGAAGAGCAATTAGACACACACCAAATAAAAAGATTTATAGTGGTTCGGTGCCAACCTTGCACCTACATCCACTCTCCAAGCTCCTACTTGGGAATTTCAATCCACTAATCTTGTATTCAACCCGAATACAAACATCGAAAACTCCGACTCTAGCTATCCCAAGCTAGACCACTTATTTTACGGGTACAAGCCAACCCAATACACTCCAATTCTAGGTTCGGATCAACCTTTCCTTATTTTGGAACCCTTCCAAAACAAAACCAATCACTCAAACTGAGTATAACAATTTATAGCACAAAGAAAGCTCCTTCAACGAGCGAATATAACTTTAAATACACTTTACTCAAGAGAAGAAGACCCTTTTTGGATTTTCTCAAGGTGGATGAAGACTTGAATGTACACTTGAGGAGTTGGTGAGCTTGGATTAAAGGCTTCTTGAAAGCTTTGAATGAGTTCTTGCTTAGGACTGAAAAGTTGGCTTGAAATCCCTTTTTCTAAATCTCTCTCTTTGAATCCTCTCTCTTTTCTTCTTGTTGTTCTTCTTTTGTTCTCCTTATTGATTTCCATATTTTTGTCCCTTTTATAGCTTTAAGAAATAGTGAAAAATATTTTAGACTGAAAAAGAGCCGTTAGACTGCATTAAATGAGCATTAAGAGCATTTAAAACGGGTTAAAAACTAACCGTTATGGAAAAATCTCATCACAGGGGTCGACTCATGAGTCGACTCATGCCTGGGGGTCGACTCATGGGTCGACCTCTGTGAAAAATCATCACAGAAGTGAACGGGATCCATGGTTCTGTAAAACTGGCAAAAAGACCCGCAAAGGTCGACTCATGAGTCGACTCATGCCTTGGGGGTCGACTCATGGGTCGACTCACAGGGTGTGCCAAGTCTGTGCCGGCCAGAAATTTCAGCGTGCCAGTCATCTCATGTGCTATGAGTCGACTCATGAGTCGACTCATGATTTTCAATCATGCATATCTTTCAAAATACAAGTCCAAAATTAATAAAATTTTCACCATTGGATCATAAATCTTTTGTTCTATCATTTGATACTATCAAATCAGGATTTTGATAAAATTATAATTTTACCTCTGACGAGCAATAAGTCTTTTTCAAGTGAAAATCATTGGTACCCCTTCAACTGCTTTGTAATCATCAAAATCAATCTAAGGAGCAACACGGATGAACTCCTATGATGCACGGGCTCCAGCAGCCGAACCCCTCTAGTGGGTGAACGTCTCCAGTGCCATCCGACATCCACTGTCGGTCGACCTTCTGTCGGATTCTGCGTGAAACTGAACTTCATCCACAGAAAGCCCCTGACCGAGCTTCTACAGTAGATGACCTTCGCCTACAGTACTAGCACCAAAGGCACCCAATGGTAGAAAGCTCGCCAGCAACATCTGAGCTCCTCTCAGATGGAGAGCTACCCCTCTCCACCAGACACCCCAATCGAGTTTCGGTCGACAGGCCTGGACTCCCTGGCAGGCCACAGTAATGGCTGCGACTCTGCTCCACTTCCTATAAGGGATCCCACGTGGCTCCATCATGCTCTGGCAAGTCACGACAATGGACATCACTCCACTCTCCACAACAGGCTCCACGTGGCAGGCCACGGCGATGGCCACGACTCCACTCCACTACTCTCCATAACAAACTCCTCATGGCCCCGAACGGCCCACCACCAGGCGGTTACAGACGTCGCTGTCAATCTGTTACGCCCTCCGCCTATAAAAAGGGGACCCCCAGATATGTTATTCTCTAAGCTCTAATCTCTATCTAAAAATTCTGCTAAAATTTTCATTCGAGCACTCCATTCTTGTTGAGGCAGAGAACTAACTTGAGCGTCGGAGGGTCTTGCCGGAGCACCCCCAACTCTGGTTTAGACTTTTTTTGCAGGTCCCGACGGTGACCGCGACTCCCTCAACTCTAGCTTCTCTAACGTCGGTGGATTTTTACTTCAACAGGATTGACGCTAGAGGAAGGGGCCTGTGTCTTCATAGTACCCTTGTTCTTAAAGGAGCGCTCAACGGGACCACCTCCTGTCATCTTCTCCGACATCTCCTCCTCCGGTTGCTTGCCTGATCTCCACCTGATGTCTCCCCGAAGGGCATCCATCAGGTGGTCAATGGCCTCCGTGGCCAGATCTCAGTGAGCTCCGCAAGCCCCAGCCTCATCTCTAATTTTTTAGGCTCCTCCGACGACGACGATGGCAATTGGCATGGAGCAGTTTGACCTGCTGGTTCAACAGGTCAGAGGCCTCACCGAAGCAGTGTAGGCCATGCAGCAGCAGCCGCAGCAGTCGCAGACATCGGTGCGGCTGGAAAGAGCATCACCAGAGTTCCAGAATCTGACGACCAGATGGGCCACATGGGTCAGCCGCCCTATCTTTCCCAGAAAAGAAAAATAGAAGGCGGAGAGTCCTCCATCCGATCATGATTCAACCCCCGGAGAGTCCCTGCCTCCGCTCCACCAGAAGACCCTTGAGGCCCGCAATCGAGAGGACCTCCTGGATCAGAGATTCTAAGAGATGAACTGATGGATCGAAGAGCTCCACCGCACTCCCACTGCTTATGGTGAGGACATCTGCACTGACCCTTCTTTCTCTCAAATGATCATGCAGGAACCAATCCTGCCGAACTTCAAGCTCCCCCAATTCGAAAGCTACGATGGGATCTCGGACCCGGTCGACCACCTGGAGGCCTTCCGGACCATGATGCTACTTCATGGTGCACCAGATGCCATCTTGTGTCGAGCTTTTTCATCTATCTTGAAGGGAGCAGCAAGGAATTGGTACTCGACACTGAAGCCGGGTACAATCTTCTCCTTTGACCAGATGAGTCACTAGTTCATGGCTCATTTTGTCAGCAGCCGATGTCCCCGGCGAGGTTCGGAGTCCCTCATCAACATCAAGCAAAAGGAGGAAGAATCCATCCAAGCTTACATCAACCGCTTCAACGCCACCGCCCTGGAGGTCCAGAACCTGGACCAATCGGTTGCAATGGCCACCTTAAAGAGTGGCCTTCAAAAAAATGACCTCCTCTTCTCCTTGGAAAAGAAGTATCCTAGAGACTTTGCCGATCTGCTGGCTCGGGCCGAAGGATATGCCCGAGCAGAGGAAGCCTTCAAGCTGAAGGACGAGGAAGCCGCGAAGGAGCGGCAGGCGGGCAACTCCAGCAAGCCCGTAGTTGAAAGAGGGCCGAGTGAAGCTCGGCCATGTTCTCGGACTCCTCCCGGGCACAAGCGCGCCTAGACTCCTCCCCAAGCACGTAGGCAGAGAAGCCTGGACTGTAGGGTTCGATGAGGCTCTCCCCCAGGAAGATTCTGCAGCTATGCCCCCCTCAACGCATCGAAAACCCAGGTGCTGATGGAGGTCAGGGAGCAGCTCCCAAGGCCAGAAAGGATGCGCACACACCCCAGGAAGTGCAATCCTAATAAGTTTTGCCTCTACCATCACGACCACAACCACGACATAGAGGAATGCATTCAACTCCGAGATGAGATCGAGGAGCTCATCAGACGAGGTCAGCTCGACAGGTTCATTCGACGTCGGCCTGAGGGTAGAGAGGATCGACCAAGGGCCCTGCCATAACCTAAGCTGCCGAGGAGGGAAGAGCAGCCTGAAGATCAGCCTCCAATTGGGATCATCAACTCTATCTCTGAAGGACCTCGACGGGAGCAGACCTTCTACGACCATAGGATTTGAAAAACCTATAAATGTATTACTAACGACTTTGCTTTAAATCAAGATTTCTTTCAAATTTGTATATCTTTCTCTTTTGGCATGGACTCATAACGACAGGGGATAACTCCTTCAGACAACGAAAACAAAGCCATGCTGGGAACAGGAGGAGAACCTTATCCTAACATGAGCAAAGTCGAAGGTCCGATTATTTTTAGACCGGATGGGGAGAGAGGCCCTACAACGCTCATATGTGCCCCCACAGTCCTGTTAGGGACAGGAGGAGAACCTCGCCCTAACATGAGCAAAGTCGAAGGCCCGGTTACTTTTAGATCGGATGGGGGGAGAGGCCCTACAACGCCCTTATGTGCCCCCACAGCCCTGTTAGGGATAGGAGGAGAATCTCGCTCTAACATGAGCAAAATCGAAGGCCCGATTACTTTTAGATCAAATGGGGGGAGAGGCCCTACAACGCCCTTATGTGCCCCCACAGCCCTGTTAGGGACAGGAGGAGAACCTCACCCTAACATGAGCAAAGTCGAAGGCCCGATTCTCCTTAGATCGGATGGGGGGAGAGGCCTTGCAATGCCCATATGTGCCCCCACAGCCCTGTTAGGGATAGGAGGAGAACCTCGCCCTAACATGAGCAAAGTCGAAGGCCCGGTTACTTTTAGAACGGATGGGGGGAGAGGCCCTGCAATGCCCATATGTGCCTCCACAGCTCTGTTAGGAACAGGAGGAGAATCTCATCCTAACCTGAGCTGAAATCGACTACATCAGGGATAGAAGGAGAACCTCATCCTGACGCCAACTAAGATCCGATCATTCAAGATCTGATAAGAAAAAAGAGAAAAAGGAGAAAGAGAAAGAGAGATCTACGGTCATGAACGAAAAGGCAAATCAACACGACAACGGCTAGGAACCTTCAAATGATGTCGACGTCGAACAAATCAAAAGACAAAAGAAATTCGGTAATGATGACCTAATACAAAAATGAACAAGAAACCTTCAGACAACATCGACATCGAACAAGATAAAAAATGAAAGAAGTCCGACGGACGACAATTCAACACAACACGCGGACAAGGTAACAAAAAATCTCCTTTCCATTTTGTTAACAAGGTATACCTTACAGAGCCCAGAAGGCCCAGAAAAAGAAAAATGATAAGAACAGAAAAAGAGAACACATAGAAGGATGGAAGGCAAAAAGAGCCCTAAGGGAGCCCGGCTTCTTCCGACTTCGAACTTTCGGCTTTGACCCTCATCAGGGTGTGCCTTAAGCTTTCGACTTCTTCTTCCAATTCTTTCTCCCTTATTAGTATCTCCAGATACATCTGATGAAATTGTTGGCTTTCATTCTCCGCCTCTCGGAGCCTTTTTCTTAGGACCTCAGACGCCGCCTCCGTGTCCTTGACCGCCTGCTGCTCGTATACCAGCTGGATCTTCAACTGCTGCAGCTCGGTCCTCCCCTCTCCAAGGGTGACGGATAGTTCTTCTATGGTTCCTCTCAGGGATTGGAGTTCGTCGGGGTCCCGAACAGGGATGAACTTGGCTCCTTCAGATAACTGCCTTTGAAGGCGGGCAACCTCGTCGGTCGCTATCCTGAGCTTCCTCCTGTAGTCGTCCACCTGCTTGCACCAGCCAGCCCGGTATGCATTGTAGTTCTCCTTGGCATCCTGGAGCTGTTGTTGAAGGTCGGAGAACTTCTTCGACCATTCTTAGTCGTGGTCGGCCCGAGTCGAAAGTCAGGACGAGCTTCCTTCCAGCTGTCCGATCTTCTCCCGTGTAGCCGACAGCTCCGCTCTAAGAGAGCTGATCTTGGAAGCCTGAGCCCAAGATCAGTCGCTGGTGCGCATCTTATGTTCCTCGAGCTCCTTCTCGAAGTTTGCCTTCCTCCGACCGTAATCCATGATCCCTTTCACGTGGAGGTTCCGGAAGTAGGTGGCCTCCTCAGTGGCCTCTGAGTGGCTCTCCCTCAGCCTACGAAGTTCGTCCTCCATCTCCCTCGACTTTTTTGTTAAATGACAGACTTTCTTCCTCAGATATCGGATCATAGACCTCAGCGGAACTCTCTGTGGCAAGGGAAGCACTTCGACAGGACACTACCATCGGGAGACAAAAGCGTCAAGGCACGGCTCATTGCAGAAAGAAAAAAGAAAAGAGAAGAGAAGTTCCCCATAAGGAGGAGCCCAATTTTATTGATTGAATGTCTCTTAAAGACAAAAGGAAAAAGAAAAATCGTAGTGAAAGAAAAATACAAAGTCAGAGGTCTCAGACCTTCGAAGTAGGAATTGGGGAGCCCGGTGTTCTTGGAAGGGGGGTTGCGGTGGCAGCGGCAGTAGGAGAGGGCCCGGCATCATCTTCAGATGCCTCATCCAAGAAGCTAAAGTCGAGCTCGAAAAATTTCTTGACCATCTTCTCTTGGCAGAGCTCGAATTATTTGATGAATGCATCTTGGCCAAACTTGACGTTCAGGTCCCTCATTTCAGTGGAGGCTTTGAACTCCTCCACCGCTTGGCCCCTGGCCTCTGAGATCAGAACCGAAATCTGCTCTGTCAAATTTGCGACCTCGGCCTCCGCCTTCCTCACCATCTCCTTCGAGGCCTGCTTTTCTTTCTCAAGTGCCTCTTGGAGGTTGGCTACCTCGGCAGTCTTTTCCTTGAGGCGGGCGGCCTCAGCCCGGTGACCTTCCTCCACCTGGATAGCGTCCCTCCTCGCCTTGTTCATCGCCTCGATGTTGGTGAGGAGCTGGTGCCCGATCTGCAAGGGCGGCCAAAAGGTCAGAATAAAAGCTGAGAAGTTAATTGAATGAAGGAGCGAGGGGAAAGAGGAAAGTGAATCTGCTTACCTCGAGAAAGGACCCCAGAGAGTCCCAAACCCGCTGTTCGGGATCAGCACGAACGATCCTCTGGGCGACTTCGGGCAGGATGCACCTGTCGACCAATCGCTTTATCAGGTCCCTATCATTAAAGGGATTCTCCACCGGCTCTTCCTCAGAGCCATGGGATTCTTCGATGGCAGCTCGACGATCGCTGACCCTGCAGGCCACCATCTTCTTTCTCCTCCCCCTCTTAACCCCTGGCACCTCCTGGGAGCGGGCCCCTGAAGCGGGAACCTTGGTGGGAGAACTCCTCAAAGAGGCTCGGGGAACTGGGGGCTCGGCGTCTGAAGGAACATCGACAGTGAGGGCCGCCTGGGCAGGCGTGGCCGAGCTCGTCTCCTCCGTTCTGGCCTTCTTTGCCAACCCGGAGGCCGCAGCGCCTTTTCTTTTGTGAACCTTGAGGCCCCTGGCAAGCATCCGTGCTGCTTCGATGTCTATTCCTAAAAAAAAAAAAAGAGAGAGAAAAAAAAGAGATCAGCAACGGAGTGAAAAGAGGAAGAGGTGACGCATGGTTAAAAAAAAAAAAAAAAAAAAAGAGGGGAGAGAAGAAGAAAAGAAGAAGAAAAGGAAAGATGGAATACTCGCAGGATCCAGGAGACTCAAGCTGATGTTGAACAGAAATTGCTCCTTCAGAAGGTTGGAAAGGGAAGGAGTTGGATAACTAAGAAGTTTCTGGGAGGCTTGAAGGTTGTCCTCTCCCAGGCTAGGAGCCCGACGGATAGAGTCCCTCAGGGAGCCCCAAGGGGGCAATCCCAGCTTTAAGGTCGGACATTGGATGTAAAGGTACTTCCCCTTCCAGTTATGGATAGAAGAGGGAGCACCTTTCAGCAACCCCTTCTTGCCGAACTGGAGGGAGAAGTACCACCAGTCCTTTGCCAAGGGGTGGTGCTTGAGGGTGTAAAAATACCTAAACAAAGGAAGAAATGGCTGAACTTCGACTATGTGGCAAAGGGAGAGGAACCCTATCAAAAACCTAAAGGAGTTCGACGCGACTGAAGCTAAAGAAATGTCTAGAAAATGAAAAAAAATGATGATGAAGGACGGAAGCGGGAGTCGAAGCCCGGCATGGAAGGCCTCTTGGTACAGATAGAAACGGCCAAGTGGGGGGTGCTAGCCCGGTGGGCAGGATCAGAAAGCTCCAGATCGTACTTTGGAGGAACTCCATACTGAACCCTTATCAGTAGAAGTTCGTCCGGAGTCAGAGAACAGGGAATGACGTCCGACGCAAAAATCAGACGAGGCCCAGCCCTAGATATGGGTTCATCTACAGTATGAGGGTTCTGAGGGACTGAGGCAGACGAACTCCTGAAACCGCTAAAGGCAGAGGTGCCAGAAGACATTTCAAGCAAAAACCCTAAAAATCTCAAAAAAATCGAAAGAAATAAGAGATGAAAGGTCCGTGGGAAACCAGACAGGTGGAATGCGGCAAAAGAAAAATGAAGAAGAAGGAACACCTAAATGACGAGAGAAGGAACGAAAGTTCTGGAACTAACCTAAGCTGCTCTGAAGGATGTAGAGATGTAGGGACAGGGATGACTCGAAGAACACCTCGGGCCAAAACAGACGTTGAGGAAGGTCAGAGCTCTTAGAAAGAAGACGGGCACCAACAGGACTTTCAGGCAGAATGAAACTCCTGGAGGAAGAAGGGCGGGTTTAAATAGACCCTGAGATCCGGCATATAATGATTGCGGATCTCCCCAGGCCGACCCATATTCACCACATGTCCCACTCGCCGCAGCAGGCGGCTAAAAGCGGCTGACAGCTGGCAAGGCCATTATTGCACCGTACCTAGAGCAACACTCCAGTGAAAATTTCAAAAAGTTTCTTCGGATCACCCCGATTTGAAAAGACTCCGGCATGTGCGCATTAAATGCCAGGATTTCTGAGGGCGGTCGCGTGCAGAATTCAAGGGTGCAACTTCGGCTGTAAAAATTTCTCCATACTTCCTTCATTCGAAACTCGAACTCGAAAGTAGGAGGACTGGTGTTGGGTATAAAATATCCCCCCAGCTAAAGTTCGTACCAGGAGTGACCCTCCCGGGACTCTGCCGACGTCCAACCTTGGGCGACATCTTTCCGAATCTCTCCAGCGGCCGAGCTTCCACAATATTCCCAAGTTCTGCCGACGGATAAACTCCCACAGCTTCTTCTACAAGTGTCGACCGGGTTCCCCCGATGGACGAACTCCTGCTGCATCTCCTGGGCTTCTCCAACGATAAGCTTCTTCGGTTGTCCATCAGGCTGCTCCAAGTACTCTCTGGATTCTACCATCGGTTGATCTCCTACAAGGGTCAACCATTCTCCGGACCCCTTCCGAATCTTTTTCGATAGGATTCGATCGACTCCAATCTGAATTTCTTTCAGAACTACATTAGTTCGTCAGTGGCCGAACTTTTCCAACAGCAGATCTCCACGACGAACGGGCTCCATCCAAGTTTCTATGGTGGTCGACCGCCTTCTGGGTTTCATCCGGGCTCCTACGGGAGCCAGACTTCTTCCTCGAACTCCTACTACAGGTAGACTTCGTTCGAGCTCCTACGGGAGCCGAACTTCAGTCCTGAGCTTCCATTGCAGGTAGACCTCATCCGAATTCTTACAAGGGCCAGACTCCGAGCTTCTGCTACAAGCAATCTACTCCGAGCTTCTGCTACAAGCGATCTACTCCGAGCTTCTGCTACAAGCGATCTACTTCAAATTTCTACTACGAGCGATCCGCGTCGGATTTCTACTGTAAGCCTCCACCCGAGCTTCCCTTGTGAACAAATTTCTTCTGGACTTCTATTGCAGGCAGGCTTCGGCCGAGCTTCCTCAACAAATGATCCCCATCCGGACTTCTACGGGAACCAGACTCCGATCGAACTTCTGTAGCGGATAGATTCTGGACGAACTCCTACGATGCACGGGCTCCAGTAGCCGAACCCCTCCAGTGGGTGAACCTCTCCAGGGCCATCCGACATCCACTGCCGGTCGACCTTCTGTCGGATTTTGTGTGAAACTGAACTTCGTCTACAGAAAGCTCCTGACCGAGCTTCTACAGCAGATGACCTTCGCCTGCAGTACTAGCACCCAAGGCACCCAACGGTAGAAAGCTCGCCAGCAAAATCCGAGCTCCTCTCAGATGGAGAGCTATCCCTCTCCACAAGACACCCCAACCGAGCTTCGACCGACAGGCCTGGACTCCCTGGCAGGCCACAGTAATGGCCGCGACTCTGCTCCACTTCCTATAATGGATCCCACGGGGCTCCATCATGCTCTGGCAAGTCATGACAACGGACATCACTCCACTCTCCACAACAGGCTCCACGTGGCAGGCCACGGCGATGGCCATGACTCCACTCCACTACTCTCCGTAACAAACTCCTCATAGCCCCGAACGACCCACCACCAGGCGGTTACAGACGTCGCTGTCAATCTGTTATGCCCTCCGCCTATAAAAATGGGACCCCCATATATGTTATTCTCTAAGCACTAATCTCTATCTAAAAACTCTGCTAAAATTTTTGTTCGAGCACTCCATTCTTGTTGAGGCAGAGAACTGACTTGAGCGTCGGAGGGTCTTTCCGGAGCACCCCCAACTCTGGTTTAGACTTTCTTTGTAGGTCCCGACGGCGACCGCGACTCCCTCGACTCCAGCTTCTCCGACGTCGGTGGATTTTTGCTTCAACAGGATTAACAATGATCTTTATAATTTATAATAATATAAATATATATAAATATTTAATTCTAATTTAATATAATTTGATAAATAATTTGATAAATTAATTTATTTATATGTTAATTATAGAAATAACTAAGTAAATTTAATTTAAATAGAGTAATTTTATATAAATAGTCAATTAAAAGTAGTAAATGTAAATAAAAAAATAGAAGTCAATTATAATTATCTAATTATGATAATAAAAATTATTTACTAATTAGTAATAAAATTTATTAGTATAGGATTAATAGTATTGATAATATAAAAAATATAAAAAATATGTGTTGGTGCAAAAATCTGTCTGCATCGGAGAGGCTGGAGTAGAAGGAGTCGCGGTCGCCGTCGGGACCTGCAAAGAAAGTCTAAACCAGAGTTAGGATTACTCCGGTAAGACCCTCTGATGCTCAAGTCAGTTCTCTGTCTCAACAAGAATGGAGTGCTCGAAAAAAAATTTTAGCAGAGTTTTTGGGATAGAAATTAGAGCTTAGAGAATAACGTATATGGGGTCCCCCTTTTATAGGCAGAGGGTGAAACAGACTGATAGCGACGTTTGTAACCGTCTGGCAGTGGGCCGCTCGGGGTCAGGAGGAGTTTGTTATGAAGAGTAGTGGAGCGAAATCGTGGCCATCACCGTGGCCCACCACATGGAGTTTGTTGTGGGGAGTGGAGCCACGTCCGTTGTCGCGACTTGCCAGAGAGTGGAGGAGCCGCTCAAAATTCATCGCAGGAAGTGGAGCAAAGTCGTGGCCATTACTGCGGCCTGCCAAGGAGTGGTGAAGCTGCGCGATATCCATCGTAGGAAGTGGAGCAGAGTCGTGGCCATTACTGTGGCCTGTCAGGGAGTCCAGGCCAGTCGGCCGAAGCTCAGTTGAAGCGTCTGGCGGAGAGAGGCAGCTATCCATCCGAGAGGAGCTCGGATGTTGCTGGCGAGCCTTCTACCGTTGGGTGCTGTTGGGCGTTAATACTACAGGCGAGGGCCATTCGCTGTAGGAGCTCAGTCAGAGGCTTTCTGCAGACGAAGTTTGATTTCACGCAGAATTCGATAGAGGGTCGACCGATCAGTGGGTGTCGGATGGCGCTGGAGAGGTTCATCCGCTGGAGGGGTCCGACTGCTAGAATCCATGTGTCATAGGAATTCGTCCGAAATTTGTCTGCTACAAGAGTTCGGTCGGAGTCCGATCTCCGTAGGAGTTCGGATGGGGATCATTCATCGAGGGAACTCGGTCGAAGCCTGCCTGCAACGGAGATCCAGGAGGAATGCATCCACAATGGGAGCTCGGGTGAAGGCTTACAGTGAAAATCCAGTGCGGACCGCTCGTAGTAGAAATTTGAAGTAGACCGCTTGTAGCAGAAGCTCGGGGTAGGTCGTTTGCGGTAGAAGTTCGGAGTCTAACCTTTGTAGGAGTTCGGATGAGGTCTACCTGCAACAGGAGTTCTAGGCGGAAGCTCGGCTCCCGTAGGAGTCCGGATGAAGACTACCTGTGGCTGGAGTCGGGGATGAAGTCCGGCTCCCGTAGGAGTCCGGATGAAGTCTTCCTGCAGTTGGAGTCGGGGATGAAGTCTGGCTCCCATAGGAGTCCGGACGAAGTCTACCTACAGTCGGAGTCGGGGACGGAGTCTGACTCCCATAGGAGTCCGGATGAAGTCTTCCTGCAGTCAGAGTCGGGGATGAAATCCGACTCCCGTAGGAGTCCGGACGAAGTCTTCCTGCAGTTGGAGTCGGGGACGAAGCCCGACTTCCGTAGGAGTTCGGATGAAGTCTTCCTACAGTCAGAGTCGGGGACGAAGTCTGGCTCCCGTAGGAGTCCGAACGAAGTCTTCCTGCAGTCGGAGTCGGGGACGAAGCCCGGCTCCTGTAGGAGTCCGAATGAAGTCTACCTGCAGTCAGAGTTGGGGACAATGTTCGGACGAAGTCTTCTTGCAGTCAGAGTCAGGGACGAAGCCCGGCTCCCGTAGGAGTCCGGATGAAGTCTTCCTGCAGTTGGAGTCGGGGACGAAGTCTGGCTCTCGTAGGAGTCCGGATGAAGTCTTCCTGCAGTCGGAGTCGGGGATGAAGTCTGGCTCCCGTAGGAGTCCGGATGAAGTCTTCCTACAGTCGGAGTCGGGGACGAAGTCCGGCTCCCGTAGGAGTCCGGATTAAGTCTAGAAGGTGGTCGATCATCGTGGAAACTTGGGTGGAGTTCATCCGTCGTGAAGAATCCGATCGACGCTGGTGGGGGTTTATCCGTCGGTAGAACTTGAGAATGTTGCAGAGGCTCGGCCACCGGAGAGGTTCAGAAAGATGTTGCCGAAGGTCGAAAGTCGGTAGAATCCCTGGAGGGTCACTCCTATCACGAACTTCGGCTGGGGGGTATTTTATACCCAACACCAATCCCTCTACTTTCAAGTTTGAGTTTCGAATGAAGGAAGTACAGAAAAATTTTCATAGCCGAAGTTGTCCCCTTGAATCCTGTGCACGATCGCCCTCAAATATTCTGGTATTTAATGCGCGCATGCGGGAGTCTTTTCAAATCGGGGCGATCCAAAGGGACCTTTCGAAATTTTTACTGGAGCGTTGGCCCAGGTACGGCACAGTAATGGCTTTGTCAGCAGTCAGCCGCTTTTAGCCACCTGCTATGGCGAGTGGGACACGTGGCGAGCATGGGTCGGCCTGGGGAGATCCGTGATCATTATAGCACTGGATCCCAGGGTCTATTTAAACCCGCCTTTCCACCTTCAGGAGTCTCATTCTGCCTGAAAGTTCTGTCAGTGTCTGCCTTCTCCCCGAGAGCTCTAACCCTCCTTGGCGTCCACCTTGGCCCTAAGCGTTCTTCGAGTCATCCCTGTCCTTGCACCTCTGCATCCTTCGGAGCGACTTAGGTTAGTCCCGAAACTTTCGTTTCTCTTCTTGCCATCTAGGTGCCCTTCCTCCTCCATTTTTCTTTCACAGCATTCTCCTGATTTGATCCCCCGCGAACCTTTCGCCTCTTATTTCACCTGATTTCTTTGGAATTTTTAGGGTCCTTATTTGAAATGTCTTCTGGCACCTCCGCCTCTAGTGGTTCCAGGAGTTCGTCCGCCTCAACCCCCCAGAACCCTCATACTGTAGACAAACTCTCATCTAGGGCTGGGCCTCACCCGATTTTTGCGTCGGGCGCCATTCCTTGTTCTCTGACTCTGGATAAACTTTTACTGATAAGGGTTCAGTATGGAGTTCCTCCGGAGTATGATCTGGAGCTTTCTTGTCCCGCCGACCGGGCTAGCACCCCCCCACCTGGCCATTTCTGCATGTACCAGGAGGCCTTTCATGCTGGGCTCCATCTTCCGCTTCCGCCCTTCGTCATCGCTCTTTTCTATTTTTTAGATATTTCTTTAGCTTCAGTCATGCCGAATTCCTTTAGGTTTCTGATAGGGTTCCTCTCCCTTTGCCACGTAGTCAAAGTTCAGCCATCTCTTTCTTTGTTTAGGTATTGTTACACCTTCAAGTGCCACCCCTCGGCAAAGAACTGGTGGTATTTCTCCCTCCAGTTTGGCAAGAAGGGGTTGCTAAAAGGTGCTCCCTCTTCAATCCACAACTGGAAGGGGAAGTACCTCTTCGTCCAATGCCTGACCTTGAGGCTGGGATTGCCCCCTTGGGGTTCCTTGAGGGACTCTATCCGTCGGGCTCCTAGCCTGGGGGAGGACAACCTTCAGGCTGCCCGGAAGCTTCTTAGTTATTCAACTCCTTCCCTTTCCAACCTTCTGAAGGAGCAGTTTTTGTTCAATATCGGCTTGAGCCCCCTGGATCCTGCGAGTATCCCATCTTTCCTTTCCTCTTCTTTTCTCCTGCTCTGCTTCTCTCTTTTTTTTTTTTCGTGTCACTTCTTTCTTTTTCACCCCATTATTGATCTCTTTTTCGCTCTTTTTTTTTTTTTTTTTAAGGAATGAACGCCGAAGCAGCACGGATGCTCACCAGGGGCCTCAAGGCTCAAAAAAGAAAAGACACCGCAGCCTTCGGATCGGCAAAGAAGGCCAGAACGGAGGAGACGAGCTCGACCATGCCTGCCCAGGCGGCCCTCGCGGTCGACGTTCCTTCGGATGCTGAGCCCCCGGCTCCCCGAGCCTCATCAAGGAGTTCTCCTACTGAGGTTCCCGCCTTAGGGGCCCGCTTCAAGGAGGTGCCAGGGGTTGAGAGGGGGAGGAGAAGGAAGACGGTGGCCCACAGGGTGAGTAGCCACCGAGCCACCATCGAAGAGTCCCACGGTTCCGAAGAAGAGCCGGGAGAGAATCCCTTTAATGACAGGGACCTGATAAAGTGACTGGTCGACGGCTGCATCCTGCCTAAAGTCGTCTAGAGGATCGCTCATGCCGATCCCGAACAGCGAGTTTGGGACTCCTTAGGGTCCTTCCTCGAGGTAAACAGATTCACTTTCCTTCTTTCCCTCGCACCTTCATTCAATTAGCTTCTCAACCTTCATTCTGACCTCCTAGCCGCCCTTGTAGATCGGGCACCAGCTCCCTGCCAACATCGAAGCGATGAACCGGGCGAGGAGGGATGCCATCCAGGTGGAGGAGCGCCACCGGGCCGAAGCCGCCCGCCTCAAAGAAAAGACTGCCAAGGTAGCCAACCTCCAAGAGGTCCTTGAGAAAGAAAAGCAAACCTCGGAGGAGATGGTGAGGAAGGCAGAGGCCGAGGTCGCAAATTTGACAGAGCAGATTTCGGTTCTGATCTCGGAGGCCAGGGTCCTAGTAGTGAAGGAGTTCAAGGCCTCTGCGGAGATGAGGGACCTGAACATCAAGTTCGGCCAAGAAGCATTCATCAAAGGATTCAAGCTCTGTCAAGAGAAGGTGGTCAAGAAATTTTCTGAGCTCGACCTCAGCTTCTTGGATGAGGCATCTGAAGACGAAGTCGGGCCCTCTCCCACTGCCACTGCCACTGCAGTGCCCCTTCCAAGAACACCGAGCTTCCCAACTCCTATTTCAGAGGTCTGAGACCTCTGACTTTGTATTTTTCTTTTATCATAATTTTTCTTTTTCTTTTGTCTTTAAGAAACATTCAATCAATAAAATTGGGTTTCTCCTTATGGAAGGCTTCTCCACTCTTCTCTCCCCCCTTTTTTTTTCTGCAATGAGACGCGCCTTGACGCTTTTATCTCCCGATGGTAGTGTCCTGCCGAAGTGCTTCCCTTGCCACAGGAAATTTTGCTGAAGTCCACAATCCAACATCTGAAGAAGAAAGTTCGTCATTTAACAAAAAGGTCAGAGGAGATGGATGGCGAACTTCGTAGGTTGAGGGAGAGCCACTCTGAGGCCACCACGGAGGCCACCTACTTTCAAAACCTCCATGTGAAGGGAATCATGGAGTACAACCGGAGGAAAGCAAACTTTGAGAAGGAGCTTGAGGAACATAAGAAGCACGCCAGCGATCGATCTTGGACTCAAGCTTCCAAGATCAGCTCTCTCAGAGAGGAGCTGTCGGCTGCACAGGAGAGGATCAGCCAGCTGGAAGGAAGCTCATCTTGGCTTTCGACTCGGGCCAACTGTGACCGAGAATGGTCGAAGAAGGTCTCCGACCTTCAGCAACAGCTCCAGGAGGCCGAGGCGAATTATAATGCGTACCGGGCCAGCTGGTGCAAGCAGGTGGACGACTACAGGGGGAAGCTCAGGATGACGACCGACGAGGTTGTCCGCCTTCAAAGGCAGTTATCTGAAGGAGCTCCGTTTGCTCCTGTTCGGGATCCTGACGAACTCCAATCCTTGAGAGGGACCGTAGAAGAGCTATCTGTCACCCTCGGGGAGGAGAAGGCTGAGCTGCAGTAATTGAAGATCCAGCTGGTATACAAGCAGCAGGCAGTCAAGGATGCGGAGGCAGAATCCGAGATCCTGAGAAAGAGGCATCGAGAGGCGGAGAATGAAAGCCAGCGGCTTCATCGGAGGTATGTGGAGATGCTAATAAGGGAGAAAGAATTGGAAGAAGAAGTTGAGAGCTTAAAGCGCTCCCTAACGAGGATCGAAGCCGAAAGTTCGAAGTCGGAGGAAGCCGGGCCCCCTTAGGGCTCTTTTGCCTTTTGTCCTTCTATGTGTCTTCTTTTGCCGTTGTTTATTTATTGTTGTTGTTGTTTTTTTTTTCGGCCTTCCGGGCTCTGTAACGCACACTTTGCTAATGAAATGAAAAGAAGATCTTTGTTACCTTACTCATGCGTCGTGTTGAATTGTCGTGCGCCGGACTTCTTTCATTTTTGTCCTGTGCGATGTCGATGTTGTTCGAAGATTCTTTGTTCATATTTGTATTAGGTCGTCATTACCGAGTTTCTTGTGTTTTTGATTGGTTCAGCGTCGACACCGTTTGGAGGTTCCTAGCCATCGCCATGTTGATTTGCCTTTTTATTCGTGACCGTAGATCTTACTTTCTCTTCCTCCTTCATGGAGATGAGGTCTTTTATATTTTTAGTATAGTTTGGCCTCCATTTTTCATTGGGGTAGCCCACCACTGTTCTTTCACATTTTCCTCCTTCCTTTAGGCAAGGGTTCTCCCTAGCTTTTCACAGAGTCGCGGTAGCGTAGAAGAGCCGCTGAGAAGGTTTTCTTCTTTCTTGTCGGGTCTCGAATGGTCGGACCTTAATTGGTGTCAGGACGAGGTTCTTCTCCTATTTCTGATGTGATCAATTTCAGCTTAGGTTAGGATGAGGTTCTCCTTCTGTTCCTAACAGGACTACGGGGGCACATATGGGCGCTGTATGACCTCTCCCCCCATCTGGTCTACAAGTAACCGGGCCTTCGACCTTGCTCATGTTAGGACGAGGTTCTCCTCCTGTCGCTAACATGGCTGTGGGGGTGCATATGGGCACTGTATGGCCTCTCTCCCCATCCGATCTACAAATAACCGGGCCTTCGACCTTGCTCATGTTAGGGCGAGGTTCCCCTCCTGTCCCTAACATGGCTGTGGGGGCGCATACGGGCGTTGCATGGCCTCTCTTCCCATCCGATCTACAAATAATCGGGCCTTCGACCTTGCTCATATTAGGGCGAGGTTCTCCTCCTGTCCCTAACATGGCTGTGGGGGTGCATTGGGCGCTGTGTGGCCTCTCCCCCGGGCCTTCGACCTTGCTCATGTTAGGGCGAGGTTCTCCTCCTATCCCTAACGTGGCTGTGGGGGCGCATATGGGCGCTGCATGGCCTCTCCCCCCATCCGGTCTACAAACAATCGGGCCTTCAACCTTGCTCACATTAGGGTTTGTTTTCATTGTCCGAAGGGGTCATCCCCTGTCGTTACAAGTCTATGCCAAAAAGGGAAAGATGTGTAAGTCTGAAAGGAATCTTGATTTAAAGCAGGGTCGTTTGCAATACATTTACAAATTTTTCAAATCCCAGGGCTGTAGAAGGTCTGCTTCCTGTCAAGGTCCTCCAAAGATGGAGTTGATGATCCCAATTGGAGGCCGATCTCCGGGCTGCTCTTCCCTTCTCGGTGGCTCAGGCTACGGCAGGACCCTTGGTCGATCTTCTCTACCCTCAGGTCGGCGTCGAATGAACATGTTGAGCCGATCTCGATCTCGTCTCGGAGCTGAATGCATTCCTTCATGTCATGACCGTGGTCACGATGGTAGAGGCAGAACTTATTAGGATTGTACTTCTCGGGGTGCGTGCGCATTCTTCCTGACCTTGGGAGCTGCTCTCTGACTTCCATCAGCACTTGGGTTTTCGATGCGTTGAGGGGGGCATAGCTACGGAATCTCCCTGGGGGAGAGCCCCACCGAACCCGGTGCTCCGGGCTTCTCTGCCTGCATGCTCGGGGAGAAGTCTGGGTGCGCTTGTGCCCGGGAGGAGTTCGAGAATGTGGCCGAACTTTTCTCGGCCCTTTTTCGACCGCGGGCCTACTCGAGTCTCCCACCTGCCGCTCTCTCGCATTCTCCTCATCCTTCATCTTGAAGGCTTCTTCTGCTCGGGCGTACCCTTCGGCCCGAGCCAACAGATCGGCAAAATCCCTGGGGTACTTCTTTTCTAGAGAGAATAGAAGGTCGTTCTTTTGAAGGCCGCCTTTCAGAGCAGCCATCGCGATCGATTGGTCCAAGTTTCGGACCTCCAATGCGGCGACATTGAAACGGTTGACGTAGGCCCGAATTGACTCCCCCTCCCTTTGCTTGATGTTGATAAGGGACTCTGAACCCCTCCGGGGATGCCGGCTGCTAACAAAATGAGCCGCAAACTGGTGGCTCATCTGATCAAAGAAAAAGATGGTACCTGACTTCAGCATCGAGTACCAGTTTCTCGCTGCTCCCTTCAAGGTGGATGGAAAAGCTCAGCATAGGATGGCGTCTGGTGTGCCATGGAGTAGCATCATTGTCCGGAAGGCCTCCAGGTGGTCAACTGGGTTCGAAGTCCCGTCGTAGCTTTCGAATTGAGGGAGCTTGAAGTTTGGCGGGATCGGTTCCTGTATGATCATTTGAGAGAAGGGAGGGTCAGTACAAATGTCCTCACCATAAGCGGGGGGTGCATGACGGAGTTCCTCGATCCGTCGGTTCATCTCCTGAAGCCTTTGATCCAGAAAATCCTCTTGACTGTGGGTTTCGAGGGTCTTCTGGCAGAATGGAGGTAGAGATCTTCCAGGAGTAGAATCATGATCTGACTGAGGGCTCTCCACCCTCGGATTCATCTCTCCGGGAAAGATGGGGCGACTGGCCCAAGTGGCCCGTCCTACCACCGGATTTTGGAGTTCTGGCGACGCTCTCTCCAGTCGCACTGACGCTTGTGGCTGCTGCTGCTGCTGTATGGCCTGCACCACTTCAGTGAGGCCTCTGACCTGCTGAATCAGTAGGTCGAATTACTCCACGCCAACCACCATCATCGTCGTCGGAGGAGTCTGGAAAACTGGGGGTGAGGCCAGAGCGTGAGATCTGGCCGCGGAGGCCATGGATCGCCGAGTGGATGCTTTGCGGGGGGGCATCGGGCGAAGATCTAGCGGAGGAGGGAGAAGAGGATGTCGGAGAAGATGACTGGAGGTGGTCCCGTTGAGCACTCCTTTAAGAACAAGAGTACTGCGAAGACACAACCCCTTCCTCTAGTACCAATCCTGTTGGTGCAAAAATCCGTCTGCGTCGGAGAGGCTGGAGTCGAGGGAGTCACGGTCGCCGTCGGGACCTGCAAAGGAAGTCTAAACCGGAGTTGGGGTTGCTCCGACAAGACCCTTGGACGCTCAAGTCAGTTCTCTGCCTCAACAAGAATGGAGTGCTCGAACGAAAATTTTAGTAGAATTTTTGGGATAGAAATTAGAGCTTAGAGAATAACGTATCTGTGGTCCCCCTTTTATAGGCGGAGGGTGCAACAGACTGATAGCGACGTTTGTAACCATCTGACAGTGGGCCACTCGGGGTCAGGAGGAGTTTGTTATGAAGAGTAGTAGAGCGAAATCGTGGCCATCACCGTGGCCCGCCACGTGGAGTCTGTTGCGAGGAGTGGAGCGGCGTCTGTTGTCGCGACTTGCCAGAGAGTGGAGGAGCCACACGAAATCCATCGTAGGAAGTGGAGCAAAGTCGTGGCCATTACTGCGGCCTGCCAGGGAGTGGTGAAGCTGTGCGGTATCCGTCGCAGGAAGTGGAGCAGAGTCGTGGCCATTACTATGGCCTGTGAGGGAGTCCAGGCCTGTCGGTCGAAGCTCGATTGAAGCGTCTGGCGGAGAGAGGCAACTATCCATCTGAGAGGAGCTCGGATGTTGCTGGCGAGCCTTCTATCATTTGGTGCTGTTGGGTGTTGATACTAAAGGCCAGGGCCATTCGCTGTAGGAGCTCAGTCAGAGGCTTTCCGCAGATGAAGTTCGATTTCACGCAGAATTCGACAGAGGGTCGATCGGTCAGTGTGTGTCAGATGGCGCTGGAGAGGTTCATCAGCTGGAGGGGTCTGGCTGCTGGAATCCGTGTGTCGTAGGAATTCGTCCGGAATCTGTCCGCTATAGGAGTTCGGTCGGAGTCCGATCTCCGTAGGAGTTCAGATGGGGATCATTCATCGAGGGAACTCGACCGAAGCCTGCCTGCAACGGAGATCCGGAAGGAATGCGTCTACAATGGGAGCTCGGGTGAAGGCTTACAGTGAAAATCCGACGCAGACCGCTCGTAGTAGAAATTTGAAGTAGATCGCTTGTAGCAGAAGCTCGAGGTAGGTCGTTTGCGGTAGAAGTTCGGAGTCCAGCCTTTGTAGGAGTTCGGATGAGGTCTACCTGTAACAGGAGTTCTGGGCAGAAGTCCGGCTCTCGTAGGAGTCCGGATGAAGACTACCTGCGACTGGAGTCAGGGACGAAGTCCGGCTCCCATAGGAGTCCGGATGAAGTCTTTCTGTAGTTGGAGTCGGGGACGAAGTCCGGCTCCTATAAAAGTCCGGACGAAGTTTACCTACAATCGGAGTCGGGGACGGAATCCGGCTCCCGTAGGAGTCTGGATGAAGTCTTCCTGCAGTCGGAGTCGGGAATGAAGTCCGGCTCCCATAGGAGTCCGGACGAAGTCTTCCTGCAGTCAGAGTCGGGGACGAAGCCCGGCTCCCATAGGAGTTCGGATGAAGTCTTCCTGCAGTCGGAGTCGGGGATGAAGTCTGGCTCCCGTAGGAGTCCGGACGAAGTCTTCCTGCAGTCGGAGTCGAGGATGAAGCCCGGCTCCCGTAGGAGTCCGGATGAAGTCTACCTGCAGTCGGAGTCGGGGATGAAGTCCGGCTCCCGTAGGAGTCCGGACGAAGTCTTCCTGCAGTCGGAGTCAGGGACGAAGCCCGGCTCCCGTAGGAGTCTGGATGAAGTCTTCCTGCAGTTGGAGTCGGGGACGAAGTCCGGTTCCCGTAGGAGTCCGGATGAAGTCTTCCTGCAGTCGGAGTCGGGGACGAAGTCCGGCTCCCGTAGGAGTCCGGATGAAGTCTAGAAGGTGGTCGATCATCGTGAAAACTTGGGTGGAGTCCGTCCGTCGTGAAGAATCCGGTCGACGCTGGTGGAGGTTTATCCATCGGCAGAACTTGGGAATGTTGCGGAGGCTCTGCCGCCGGAGAGGTTCGGAAAGATATCGCCGAAGGTCGAAAGTCGGTAGAATCCCTGGAGGGTCACTCCTGTCACGAACTTCGGCTGGGGGTATTTTATACCCAACAATATGAATAAAAAAATAAAAAAATATTATAGTTTTGTTAAAAAGTTAATGAGAGATAATTTTGTCAATGCATAAATCTATCTTGTATATGCTCCATCCATCCTTTCTTTCATCCTCGTAATTTGAAAGTATGCAAAATGGTGAGTTAGGATAGATGAACAATTCCTCCTTTTTATCTATCCATTTTAAGATATTTAAACCAAATAATTAATAGAGGACATCCATCTTTCTAATCCCATTCATTCTTCCTCTCATGATCCTAACTAAATATAAGGTTAAACTCAGAGCTAACCTGGTCACTTAATGGATTACATCTCTTTCTAGATTTGAAAGAGTTAAGTTTGACCTTAAAATGCTCCAATTATTTGTTTTTTTTAATATTTTCATCAGATCTATTTGATCTAGATTGGATTGAGCCTTTGTCTAATTATATATATGAAATTCTAGACCCAAATATGAACCATGGATCTAAACTTTTGGGTATGGATCAGGTCTAGATAGGACCCACTTTCTACTCTAGCTGCCACACAATGTCCGCAGGATTTTTCTTTACTAGAGTGGTCACCAGATCCTTGTGGCCTATTTAATTATCCCCTCGAGCGCAGGCTTCACTACTAGCCGTGCCCCATTAGCTCGTCTCCCATCCAACCTCCTAAAGACCTCTCTCCCTTGCTTTTCTTCCAAGAGATACACAAAAGAAATCAGAAATGACCGACCAAAAACCAGAAGCCACCAAAGTGGCTTCTCAAATCCCCCATGACTCCATCCCCAAGGCCGTCGCCCCACGGCCTTGCCGTAACAGCAAGTTTGCCTTCGCTTGCGGCATGCTCGCCTCCATGACCACCATCATCTTAGGCTATGGTAAGCCATATGAACTTATATTTTATTTTTCTTCAAAAAATATAAAGTAAAAAATTTTTAAATGTCCGAAAAGTATTTCCCTTTTTTTTATGGTTTCAATAGAATATTTTTTTAAAAAAAATTAAAAATAATTTACTTAAAATAGATCAAGAATTATTTTTATCAGAAATTAAAATAGTTCAATAATTCATAATATCTTCTAATCAGGTTAGACACGTTTTGTAAAAAAGCTGCTCAAGCTCAAGCAAAGATCAACTTCAGTTATTCAAGCCTGGTTCTTATAAGATTTAAGCTGAGGTTTCCTTAAAAAATTAATATTATAATATTCATGCTTGATTTATGTAGCTAACTTTAAAATTTGTTAGATTTCAGCTATTTATTTATTATTGTTATTATTATTAATTGGCTAAGTCTAAACTAATCTCCTTCGTGAATATCTTTGCATATTTTATATTCTTCAATAATTTTATTGATCGTCAGAAATTATTATTTTAGAAATATTTAATAAAACTAATTGATGACATATCACAGACATTGGAGTGATGAGTGGCGCTGCATTATTCATCAAAGACGACTTCCACGTGAGTGACACTCAGATAGAGATCCTCCTTGGCATCCTCAACCTCTCCTCCCTCGTCGGCTCCCTCGCCGCCGGCAGGACAGCCGACTGGATCGGCCGCCGCTACACCATCGTCTTCGCCGCCGTCATCTTCTTCGTCGGCGCAATCGTGATGGGCGTCGCCCCCAACTACGCCTTCCTCATGGTCGGCCACCTCATCACCGGCATCGGCGTCGGCTACGCCATCGTGATCGCCGCCGTCTACACCGTCGAGGTGGCCCCCGCCTCCTCCCGCGGCTTCCTGACCTCCTTCCCGGAGGTCTTCATCAATTCCGGCATCCTCCTCGGCTACGTCTCCAGCTTCGCCTTCGCCAACCTCCCGGAGCACCTGGGCTGGCGCCTCATGCTCGGCGTCGGCGCCATCCCCTCCATCTTCCTCGGCGTCAGCGTCCTTGCCATGCCAGAGTCCCCCCGGTGGCTCGTCATGTTATAGCCCAAAACAAAAAAAAAAAACAAAACAGAGTAACCGGGAAGAAGACTCCCGGTAGGAGTCTTCTTCTTCGGCGAAACCCATGGAAATTAGGAATCCTAGGACCCTTCGGAGTCCTAGGATTTTCTATAAGAAGACCCCCTCTCTTTAGAATCGATCCATCGACTCTTTTCCCTCTCTCTTTCTCTCCATTTTTCTCGATCGAAGGCCGCGGACACCCTTTGATTTCTCGCCGTGATTGCCGCCGACGAGGTCTCCGGAGGATGAGGTAAGTTTCCCTCTTCTTCCCCTCCTTCTTCTCCTTCCTCCCATGCTCCTGTGCGCGGCTGCCGGCGACGAGTGTCACCGATCTTTCGGTCGGGAAAGACACCCTATTTTTTGAGTTGTTTTCTTTGAAATTTCCGGCGCCGGCGATCGGAATTGATCGCCGGCCGTGTCTCCTCCGTGACCGGGGGAGTGGCCCCCGTCGGCCGTCGGCCTCCGCCGTGGCGACCGTGGCCCGAACGGCCGGTCAAGGCCGAGGGGACGCCGGTCCCCTGTTCCGACGTGGGAAGAACCGAGAAGAAGAAGAAAAAGAAAAAGAAAAGAAAAGAAAAAGAAAAGAAAAGAAGAAAAAGAAGAAAAAGGAAAGAAAAAGAAGAAGAAAAAAAAGAAGAAAAAGAAAAAGAAGAAAAAGAAAAGAAAAAAAAAAGGAAAAGAAAAGAAAAGAAAATAATAATAATAATAATAATATATATATATATATTTATATATATATATATATGAACAAATAAGTAATTAAGTAAATAAATAAATAAATAAATAAATAAATAAATAAAAAGAAAAATTGAAATTTATGAGAGAGAGAGTTTCTCTCTCTTCTCTCTCTTCTTTCAGTCTGAACTCTGATTTTCTCTCTCTGGAATTGGACTTTCTCTCTCTACTTTCTCTCTCTAGAATTTTCTCTCTCTAGGATATTTCTTTTTTTTGATGAATTTCTCTCTCTCTAAAGTTATTCTTCTAAGATTAGCGTAGTGGAAGGCTTCATCTGATGATTCTGATCGAGTTTAGAGACGAGTCTGATTTTAAGCGAGATTTTGATTTTGGAATTTGTTAGATTTAATTTTGAATTAAAATTAATGTAAAAAATATAATTTTGGATAATAGGCACTGAAGAATCTCCTAGAAGTTAGTCGATCTGTTCATTCAGTGCTCCGTGAAAGGTAAGTAATGAATCATCTTCTCGAGATATTCCATATTTATTCTGAAAATAAATAATTATTCTCTGAAATTATGCATGATTTATGAAATTATGTTTCGAAAGAAAAGTGCTTTTGAAATATTATGGTATATCGATTTATGCACATGTTTAGTGAAAGATTATGATATATATTGTGGTACTAAGTGTTTTGATATAGATCGGATTTATG